>NC_046159.1:121279099-121426599 GCF_011064425.1 Rattus rattus
TTTCCCTGCATGATGCAATCACACTGTGCCGTTGAATCTGCTCCAGCTTGTTCATTTACTCCTCAGGAGCGATTGTCTAGGAGCATGGGCTACATTGGGGAATAAAACAGACTCCCACTCCTGTAGAGCTTACAACCTAGGATGGGTGCACAGTAGGAGGATAGGGAAGAAAGGACAAACAGACAATTGTGATACAGACAGATCCCCCCTATGCATCTTCATCATGGCCAAAAAACACTCTGCCTTTATTTGGAATAAGAACATGATTCAGCCTACTGAATCCTGACTGAGTCAATCATGGACGAGTGACTGGTACATCAACCTGTTTCTTTTCCTTTTCAGACTTATGTTGCTATTTTATGGGTTTAACTGTTTTGTCAAATGTTTGCATATGCACTATCTTCATGCCTGGTGCCCAAGGAGGCCAGAAGAAGGTATCAGATCCCCTAGAACTGGAGTTACAGTCTTGAGCTGCCACGTAGGTGCTTAGAATCGAACCCTCGACCTCTTCAAGAGTGGCAAGTGCTCTTAAACACTGAGCCAACTCTCCAGTCCAAGCCTGTTTCTTTCTTAGTCAGGGGGAGGGGGGTGAAAGGGCAGAAAGAGTTGCTTTTTTAATTTTAACTTTTGAGAATCCTGTTATGTGAGTACTGTATTTGCATCGTTTCCACTAGTCTCTCTCCATTCCAGTTCCTCCTGTGCCCCCCTAATTCCCTCTCAAATTATTCACGTCTTCAATCATTATTGTTATATATGTATATATAATGTATACATGCATGCTATATATGTATATGCATATATAATGTACAATATACATTATATGGATATATACATAATATGCACATACATGTTATATATGTACAATACATATACAATGTACACCTACATGTTATATATGTATATATAACATACAAATACATGTTATTCTAAGTACATGTGCATGTTATATATGTATATAACACAATCTACATGTTATTACATGTATACCTGCATATTATATATGTATATATACATATAATGTACACATACATATTATGTGTATATACATGTATAATGAACACATACATACATATACATACACACATACATACATACATACATATAAACACAACCTCCTGAGTCCATTTACTGTTACTAATTTGGATATGTGTTTAGGGCTGATCATATTTGATTAAATAACCTACCAGGATTTCGTCATGCTATATGACAGATTCTCAATTCCCACTCTCCCAGTAGTCACTAATTGCTTATAGCTCTTCAACTAGGAGTAGGGTTTCCCCACCGTGTTGGGATGTACATCGGTGTTGTCATTGTATTGGTCTCACTTAGCTGACTATATTGTTGAGATTTCATGAATGCAGCATTTCTGCTGTGTCTAGAGGACACGGTCTGGGAACAGGTGTCCTGGTCCACTGAATCTTATCATTGTTCTGCCTGTCTTCTGTCATGTTCTCTTGGGTACAGGGCTAGTACTGAAGATGTATTGACCAGACGTTCGAACACCTCACTGTTGGCTGTTCTCAGCATTCTGACTGAGGCCTTCAATTTTGTTTCCTTTCACACTTACTATTTCCTGGCTTTTGGTTGGTTGGTTTGTTTGCTTGCTTGAACTGTCTGTAGCCCAAGCTAGCCTCCAGCCATCTATGTAGCAAGGAATGAATGTGAATTCACTGATGGTCCAACCTCAACCTTGAGTGCTGGGGTAAAGGCATGCACCACCATGTCCTGTTTTAAGCTTTGTCGGGAACCACACCCAGGGTTTTAGACATGCTGGACAAGCACTCTGTCAGCTCAGCTACATGCTCACTCTTTCTGACACTGTGTTATTGACATGTTCAGTGCCTCTCTCTTCCCTGGAATAAACACCCTTTCTTGGAAAGAGCTTGTTAAGAAAGTCAATTATGGTGAAAATTTCATAGTGTAGATGTGCTAAACTTCCTACCTTAAATGTTTGAAAATGACCGAGGTTAAGAACATTGGAATGTGAAGCCCATAGAACCCAAATATATGAAAAGGTTGTAAAACAAACAAACAAACTAACTAACAAAAAACAAAGGGGGTGGAGGAAGAGGGGAGGGAAGAATATATACACATGAATGCATTTTTTTTTGACAAGAGGGATTATAAATTCTCAAATGAAGAGTAACTTCAAAACAGATAAGAAGATATTTCCAAACTTTCTACAAATATTTGAAGAGGTATTCGTAGATAGTTCCATATCTGAAGGACCTTCTCTTCAGCTGCTGTGAGGGTCAAAAGCTTTTCCAGCATTGTTCTGAACAACAGCCAAGTTTCAACAAGATCAGCTGTTCTGCAAGGAGTCCTCAGTCAACCGTGCTCAGAGCTGATCAGTCTGAAAAGACAGCGACACCTGCTGGCAGCTTTCAAGTATTGCATAAGATTCATTTCCTTGCTGAAAATGTCAGAACTGCCTCATCACCCCACTCAAAAGCATATGCTTAGAATCACAAACCACCTTCCCTTTTAGGACTGGACGCAGACAGGCATGGCACGGAAACACACACACACACACACACACACACACACACACACACACACAAACCTCTCTACAAAACCTTTCGTCTACTTCTCCTTGCTTTTTATTTCAAATTAACGCCCTCTGCTTTCATTAATGTATATATGTATATGCCCATACATGTGTACTCTAAAGTATAACTTGTTTAATCTATGTAATATTACTTGAATGCATGTTTTCAAACATGACCGTTTGGTTTTAGATAGCCAAATCAGTGTGCTCCTCCCTGGGGAAGACGATTTCCCCCACTCTCAGCGTTCCTTAGTCGCCTGTATTTTGTAGTTTTCTATACAGGGTTGACTCCATGTGGTCTCTTCCCTTCTACCTCAGCGTGTCTGCTGTTGTTGGTCTTGGTTGGCTCATGTTTAGGCAGTCATGCTGGTGAGACTTTATGGTTGAAGCTTTTGATTTTACTAGAAGACAGTTTTTTTTTTTTTTAATAGTAAATGTCTTGAGAGAAGACAGAATCCTTTTCTACCTTTTTCCTTTATGTTTTTGAAGGTTGTTCTCTAAATAAACCATTAGTTCTAAAATGTCCATCATTTGATTCAGCTATATCTTGAAGCCTGTTTGGTTATTTTTTGTGTGTGTGTGTCAGGTGAGATGGTGTGAGAGTGAGATTCTATTTTTAAGACTGTAGAAGTTAGGACTGGTTCTTCTTCACATCCCCATGCTCCCAGAAAAAAAACTCAGACTCAAAATGTATTTACAAACACCTTGGTCATTTAGCTAGGCTCTTCTCTATCTAGACCATAACTTAAAGAACCCATTTATTTTAGTCTATATTCTGCCATGTAGGATACCATGGGGCCATCCTGTCATATGTTCCTGGGCGAATCTCCCTCACTAGGACCTATTCCAGAATTCTTTCTGCCTCCCAGATGTCCCACCTTCTATTCTATCATGTTTTTTTAATTGCAGGTGACACATCCATATAATATACAAGACAATTCTCCTTACAAAAAAGTAGTTTAAGGTGGATGAGATAGGAAAGAAAAAGGGTGGCTTAAAACAGGGAATTAAGCTCTGTCCAATACAAATCCAAGTAGATGGGCCCAGGTGATGGGGAGCTTTGGGGAGCAAAAGATGAAGTTCAAATACTATGTGTTCCAGAACCTCATGAAAGAGGAGAGCACTGAAGTTTCAAGCAGATTTTGGGACAAAACGGTGATAAAGGGGTGCAAAGGTCCTGACATGTGGGGGTGACTCCTGAAGCTGCCCTATGGTATTTACTCCTTTCCCATCAGCCTTCACTGACACATAGCCACCAATAGTTCTAGAGCAGAAAGAAGGTCAAATAGATTTCACAGGACTGGTTTACAGTTTGTGCCATGGAGTACCCATCGGACCTCTGTGATGCACCCTTCCTGCCACACATTGATGGTGTATTTGCCCCTCCTCAAGACTCAGTTTCTTTCTGCAGTCTTCAAAGTCCAAGATGCCTAAAAACATATCCCCTCGCCAGAAAAATAAAATCTATTAATAGTAATGTAGAAATGAAAATAACGTTACCTGCCCAACACTGTTAATGGTGAAGGTGGAGGGCTAGGATTACAACTCAGAGTGAAACAAGACAGAAAGGGCACGGCATTGCAATGGCTTGAGTAGGAGTGGCTCTGTGTGCTCATGTGCTGCAATGCTTTTCACCAGGGAGTGGCACTATTTTGAAGATTAGAAGGGTTAGAAGGCATCGTCAGAGGAAGTGTCACTAGAGGTAGGCTTTGAGGTTTCAAAAACCAATGACGACAACCACCACCACTCCCCCTCCCCTCCCCCACCCACCTACCCCTGTCTCAAGATCAGGATGGAGCTCTTAGCTACTATTCCAGAGCCACGCGTGCTGCCATGATGATAATGGGCAAACCTCTGAAACTGTAAACAAACTCCCAATTAAATCCTTTCTAATAGTTGTTTTGGTCATGTTGTCTCTTCACAGCAATAGAAAGTGATTAAGAAAACATCAGTGGTCAATCCTCTGCTAGGGTGCAGGAGGGAAGGAATGTTCTACAGCGCACCAGGATTTAAGCTTGACAGTTAATAGGATATTTCAAAACAGATGGCAGGAAAGAATTTAAATGTTCCTAAGAGCAGAAAAATGATTTTCAAAGTGTTAGACATGTCTGTTACCTTCGTTTGATCACAGCATATATACATACATGTATTGACATATATGCCAAGTACATACAGTTGGTACATGTCAGTTAAAACAAAGTCACCCTACTCTGGCAACGGAGTTCTTTGGTTAGTTCCATGGAGCAGCTATGCTCTGGGAAGGACTTGTTCACTGTTCCTGGAGAGTTCTTCATTATAATCCTGGCTACTGTCAGCTCTCAGATTTCAAAATTCACTGTAGTTTGTATGATCACACATGACAGTTTCCCAACACAGTTCCTATTTATTTATTTACTTATTTATTTTGCTAATTCAAGACAATTGTTAAAAGCTTTTCCCTCTTAAATATATTTTGTAATTGGGTAATAAAGTTTGAGAGTCACATTCAATATCCAAGGGACTGAATCTTGACAACGGTCACATGAGCTTGTAGGAGGACTCCAAGTCTCAGATGAGAATGTAGCCCCCAGATTTCAACCTAGAAACACCACCACAAAAGTGGGGATCCTGCTGGCACCACCACACCTGGATCCATGGGAGTGTTAATAAATTTGTGCCAGGTTACTAACATTGTAATCATTTGTTACACAGCAACAGACAACAGACACTGAGCCAGTGCATAGTCCATTCAGTATTATGTGCTTTGATGGTCCTAAGTTACGAGTAAAGGGATGGCACACTCCTAACAGCCAGGTTCATCCTTTGGGGACACGTCTACATCAGTAATTGGCTGGTATATGGCAATCCTTAATCCTTTGTGATTTCACACATTAAACTGAGCTTAGATGTTTCTTTGAACATTCCAGAGGTGCAAGTGGTCTAGAGATGACTTTCTATCTGCACTGGGACTAACAGGTGTTATGCATAACAGACTGTATTGTACCCAAGCGCTCACAGACACAGCTTTTAGCCCATGCCATGCTTTCTTGTCTACCAGACCCCACTTCTGGTACTAAGTTCTTCACAGAATGAAAGGCAGAAGTCATCTAAAAATAAACCAGCCCTATATAGCAATGGTTTAAGCAAGAAGTGTTTATTTCACCATAAAGTTCAATTAGCTGAAGACTTGTAAGATTCTCCAGGTAAAAGATTCAGGTGTCAGAGAAATGTCAATGTTGTGTTACAGGGTTTTGTCTGTATTAGGGAAAGTAGCCATCTGCTACTAAGTTGCAAATGTTTTCTTCTGTGGCTAATTTATCGTTTGACTTTATTAAGCCATAGAAGAAACTTTGATTTTTATGAAACCAAAATACATTTTTTTAATTATACGGATTCTGAACTTTACCTAATAAAACTACTTTAAGTGATTTGAAACAAACGCTAATTTTAAATCCTTGACACCACCTTAACTTGGTATATAGTATAAAGTATGAGTCCAATTAAACTTCTTCCCTCTGACTATGCTATTGCTGCAACACTTCGTCTGAGAGGCCACCAGGACTGGCACTAAGTTTTACTATATGCCAATGGCATTGATGAAAGATCATGTTTTCCCTACCTAAAATGCTAATTCAATATGCTACTTTGATAGATTACCTAACAAAGAACACTAGTTATATTCCAGAAACAATGTCGTAGTAACCTTGGGTTAGTAGTTTATTAAAAGCAGTTTGCTTTTAGCCTACTGGGAGATTTCACCATTTTTTTGTTGTTGTTGGATTTTTTTCTTTTGGTGTTGTTACACTTAAGTTTATACTTTAACATAATAATTCCTGTAACTACATGGTATGTACTCATTGATAAGTGGCTATTAGCCCAAATGCTTGAATTACCCTAGATGCCTAGAACAAATGAAACTCAAGACAGATGATCAAAATGTGAATGCAGATCGCTCCTGAGAGACACAGCCAGAATACAGCAAATACAGAGGCGTATGCCAGCAGGAAACCACTGAACTGAGAACAGGACCCCTGTTGAAGGAATCAGAGAAAGAACTGGAAGAGCTTGAAGGAGCTCGAGACCCCATATGTACAGCAATGCCAACCAACCAGAGCTTCCAGAGACTAAGCCACTACCCAAAGACTATACATGGACTGAACCTGGACTCTGACCTCGTAGGTTGCAATGAATATCCTAGTAAGAGCACCAGTGGAAGGGGAAGCCCTGGGTCCTGCTAAGACTGAACCCCTAGTGAACTAGACTGTTGGGGAGAGGGCAGCAATGGGGGGAGGGTTGGGAGGGGAACACCCATAAAGAAGGGGAGGGGGGAGGGGGATGTTTGCCCGGAAACCGGGAAAGGGAATAATACTCGAAATGTATATAAGAAATACTCAAGTAATAATAATGAAAAAAAAATAAAATAATTCCTGTAACAGAAAATTTCATCTAATATGAAAAGCTTCTTTGAAAAGCTATTAGTAACTTAAAAAGAAACTGGGTGTATGCATCCCTGGCTGGACTGGAAGTCGGTATGTACTGGTCAGGCTGCCATCTCAGATCCACCTGCCTAGGCTTCCCCAGTGCGAGGATTAAACATGTGCACTATGTCTCATTATTTTCCCTTCCGACACAAGGTCTTATGTAGTCCATCTAGGCTGTCTTCATACTTGCTATGTAGTTAAGGCTGGTCTAAAACTCCTGATCATCCTGCCACCACTCCCCAGGTGCTCTGATCAGACCAATGTCACCATAACCAGTTCAGTATCAGTGAACTTTCCATTGAGTTCACTCTATGGCATATTCATAACTAGTCTGGAATAGTTTTTATACATATTTCCATCCATGTGGTTTCAAAGACGCATCATGTTCTGCAGTTTTGAGTGAAAAATAAAAGGTGTAAGATGTACCAAACTTAGTATGCCGTAACGAGCAGTTGGCCAATACTCCAGTTTGTTTCTCTGTCTCAGGTAGCCCACACCAGCCCAACTCTCTTGTAGCTAAGAGGGCTGGAATTTCTCTCCCTCCTGCCTCAACTGCCCCAGTCCTGTGATTATGGGCATGTGCCACACACTCAGCTTTCTGAAGAGAATGTATTTTTTTCCAATACATTTCATTTTTCTTATATAAAGTGAGAGGAAAGTGAGTGCACATAGGCAGGAATGTCTTTTCCCCTTGTGATATAATAACCACTTATATGTTGTAGTATATTTGTAAAAAACATGTCTTCCACTAGAGCTAATTATTACCTAAGAGGACTGGGGCTGCTGGGTAGTTGGGGAAACAGGAGTCAAGTCCTCATACTCAGGTAGAAGGCCCAGATGTTAGAACTGGGCGTTCTCTTGTGTGTTCACATTCAGCAAGAGGATAGCAGGTTAGCCCAAGTTAAGTCAAAGAGGAAGGTTTTGATGGCTCATGCTATCTGGTCATAAAGACTTTTAGGGGTATTCATACGAATTTGTTTAGTTTAAGAACTGGATGTTTCAGTTAATTTCCCAAGAATTCATCATTTTAAGACATCAACTGTTTGAGCATTATTCTTCTATTCACTGAAGTGCTCTAACTGCCCATGGTCTCAGTCTAGTGAGTGGACATGCACCACAGGATAAGGTTTCAAAGTGTGTTTTCAAATTCAGTGTGTGTGTGTGTGTGTGTGTGTGTGTGTGTGTGTGTGTGTGTGTGTGTGTGGGGGTTTCTTAGTTACACTTCAAAACAAAGTTGAGGATAAAACAACTAGCTTGTTTTTTGTTAGCTCTTACCCAAACTAAGGCTCAAAGTATCTTAATGTCTTATAGGACATGTTCTAGTTCTTGCGGACACTTACTCTTGGTTGATTTAATTAATTTCACATGGTGCTAGAACTGAACTATGAAATGGGTGCTTTTTATTCATAAGATTTCTATACTAGAAGCCTGCTACCTGTACTTTGATGCTTCAGAGATTGCAGACTATTCCCTACCAGTTACACACACAGACACACACACAGACACAGACACAGACACAGACACAGACACACACACACACACACACACACACACACACACACACGTACGAAGCCTGAAACCACGAGCTGACCAGAGGCTGATATTTCCTATCACTTTCCACTAAGACAGGGTATCTCACCGAATCTGCACTTTGTTCACTCCGCTAATCTGACTAGCTTGGCCAACTGCGGTCCTGTTTCTGCTTCCCAAGCACTAGGACTGCAGGAGGTTGCCATAACTGCCCAGATTTTTATGCGGCTCCTCACATTTCTGCAGCAAGCACATTGTGCAGTCATCTCTCCAGCCCTACTTTAGAGAGGTCCCTGCCTCAACATAGAGCTCCCTGATACAGTGGCTGCCCAGAAAGCCCCACGGATCCTTGTTTCCTCAACAGGGCCAGGCTCACCTTTACTACTATTGTAAGCATGTGCCCATTTCTCTTTGATTGATTAGGATCTCAACCAGGTCCTCAATTCTTTTTTTTTGAGGGAGCCACTTCCCTCACTTGAGCCCATAATCACTATCTGCACATCTTTCTAAAATGAGTTCCAAGGTGATTAATTGAATCAGGTAGAACCACCATCCCAGCAGTGTGCCTTATTAATAGCAGCATTTTAAAATATGCTTTAGTGTGCAGAGGCCATAAAACACTGCTGTGACTCAGTGACCTTAAGACTATGTCATGTGTGCCTAACTCTGTAATAGCCATACATACTGACTAATCTTGAATAATTTGACACTTCTTTCTCCATCTTCATCCTCTGACATTAATTTCCTTAAGTCTAACTGGCCATTTTATTTGGTAAATTTTCATTCTTTAAAAGGTAGCACTCACTCCTGGCTGGTACTACATGTTTCTACGCAATGCTTAAAACACTAAATTTTGAGATACCCATCCATCTTGAAAGACTCTGTCCTGAAAAAGACACTATTTCAAAATGCCAGTCATAAGCAGGTATATTCCTTTTAGTCCAGCACTTGGGAGGCAAAGGCAGGCAGATCGAAGCCAGCCTGGTCTACAAAGTGAGTTCCAGGACAGCCAGAGCCACAGAGAAAGCTTGTCTCAAACAAAACTCCCTTCTATTTCAAGCTCCCAAACAGGTTGGTCCGAGAGTAGTGGTGTTTACAACTAATTGATCAAGCCCCCACATATATAGACTCAAGATTACAAAATATACTGTGATTCTGTAACCCATCTTAGAGATGTGAGAGAACATCCTTAAAATACGTATTTTCACTGGAGTATTTGCACATGAACATAAGACAAAACCACCGGGTATTCTTTGCTAAATGTCCTGATAACATCCAGTGGTTGGCAAGAGCACAAAAAACAAAACAAAACAACAAAAAAGTCAGCATGTAAAACCTTTTGAAAGTGTCTTTCATTACTTCAAAACTTGCACTGTGGGGGTAGGGGATTTAGCTCAGTGGTAGAGCGCTTGCCTAGAAAGAGAAAGGCCCTGGGTTCGGACCCAAACCTGAAAAAAAAGAAAAAGGAAAAAAAAAAAAAAAAAAAACAAAAACTTGCACTGTGGTTATTAACAACTATTTTAAACACAAAAATAATTATTTAGATCCTGTACAGCTTATCTTTAGGTGTTCTTGATTAATTTTACTGGACAATTCCAAACATAATAAACCAGAACTTTTTAAAGCTCTTGTTTCTATTTCCGGAATCTAAAACACAAGTCTCATAAATATATGCTATCCCGTGTGGACGTGTGAAGATGTAGCAGAAATACCTCTGTAAATCAGAAAGCATCTGTACAATCTGTGAATAGTGCCTGTTCCGCACCCCTGACAGAAGTCCTGTTTTCCATACCCACAAGCTACTCCTCCACCCTCAGGTTCATGGCTGACTGTGTCCCCGGCTGTACTCCCTCAACTGTTACTCACTGCTTTAATCTCTATGCCTTCTGCACCTCCGTTTTAAGCATACTATACTAACCACAACTTACTGAGAGTTAACCCCTTCCAGTCCAGTTCTTAACCGTCCTAATGCGGTGACTCTTTACACGGTTCATGCAGCGGTGACTCCAACCATAAAGTCATTTTTGCTGCTACTTTTATTATGAAGAATTGCAGTGTAAATAGTTTTGGAGAAAAGTTTGCCAAAGGGGTCAGGATCACAGGTTGAGAACCACTGTGGTAGTCCTTCACACCAAACACCATTTTCCATACACTGACTCTCGGGTCATTTCCTTGTTTACCTAGTTTAAATTCCAGACCATCAGTGCAACCTTGCTCCTCTGGTGAAGTGAGTCATGCAACCTTGGCAAAGCAGGCCCCGGGTTAAACTCTGCTCATGTGCTCTACACCTCCACCACGTGCTCCTTCCCACTGATCACTACTACCCCAGGAATGTCATCTTGTCGGCTCCCTGCCAGGCTCTTTCCCATTCTTCTAATGCATGGTGTTTCTTCACCTCCTGGTTCCTTTCTCTAACTGCCAACCACTTCCTATGAAATCTAAAACCAAATTCTTCTAGCCATTCTCCTGCTCCCAAACACCCACTTGCCTGTTCCTTTCAATGTATGCCCAATTCCTCAAGCTCAAAGTACCTTCATCTCCTCTCAGACCCTGAGCCACCAACCAGGCAGCACACACCAGCTGATATGAGGTCCCCACACACATACAGCAGAGGACGGACGGCCTGGTCTGGCCTCAGTGAGGGAAGATGAACCTAACCCTTCAGAGACTTGAGACCTCGGGGACTGGAAAGGTCTGGTGGGTTGGAGACGGGGGGTGGAGGGTGGGGGCGAATGAAGGGTTGAGGAACTGTCGGTCTGTTGGTGGGTGGGCTGGGATAACGACTGGACTGTAAAAAGATTAAATAGTAATAATAATAGAAAAATATCTTCATCTCATGTTTCACAACCAAGCTCTCAGCAGATCTCACTAAACTTAGCTCCTACTATATACCTGCCTCTAAAGCTACCACTCATGTCCAAGCCAGCATTTTCTTCCACCTAGACTACTGCAGTAGCCTCCCAAGTTCACTCTTATTCTCCGGGCTCCTGGATGTCATCTTACTCAGCCTGCACTAGACCAGCCACTATAGTTCCTATTAAAACTACCCCTGAGCTTTAGGTATTCCATAGTTTCATTCTTCTCTCATAGAAACAAAATATTAAGACTCTAAAATTGTACAATCACTGTTTTGGCATGACTGAATTAGTGGAATAATTTCATTTTTCACATGCCAATTTAAAAAGCTGCAGACATTTTGAAAAGTATATCTAGACTCTAGAAAATTAAGAGCTAAAATAATTGGCTGCCATGGATATAAACCCATGCTAGCTAGCCCAACGCATACGACTTAGCCAATAGGTTCTTTATCTAGTATTTACTTCAGAATCATCAAAATTAAAGTACGTGTTTTAAAAATCTAGACAGAGAATTAATGTTATCAGTTCATTTTCCTTAGAAATCTTAATGCCAAGACTTAAAAACTAAAGAGAAAATTAGCCAAAACTGTCACAATGTCATATATTTGCAATGCTTTCAAAGCCCAACAGTGATTTTAAAAAGAAATTAAACAACATGCTCTCATTGAATTTTTAAAAATCTATACAATTCAAGCTAATGAAATATTTTATTATACATAGTAAAAGTGGTGTTTAAAAAAAAATTCCAGGCCCAGATGTCTGCAGGAGTATGTGAGAAATGGATTCCACTCGAGCATAAGCAGCAAAACTACTGAATGAAACCACAAATCCACCAACTCCTTTATAGTAAATGCCGACGTTCACCGAGGCTCGAATTCCTGTGGTGTCAGGAGATATATTTAACGTATTACACACATGCTTATGATGCATAGGAAAATGGAAAACAAAAGATGCAGTTGCATACCACTGGACTCCCAAATTTTCTAATTTACAACCTGTTAAGAATGACAATATACAAAGAAAGTATTTTAAAATAGTGTATGATTCACTGATGATTTTTTTTACTCAAATAAATACCAAATTTTGCCATTTTAATGTCACAATAAAATTCAGTTTTCAATCCAAGGGGAGGGAGAATCAGCTGAGACATGTTCATGAGTTCAGGATTATATATATATTACAATCTGCCTTATAATACACTTGTGGCTTTGTGATAAAAATAACTCAGGAACATATGGAATTCAAGCTAATTTGCATAACTGTCACAAGAAAAAAGCATTAAATGCATTTCTGAAATAAGTATTCTCATTTAATTTCAGAATCTCAAAACAGCAACAGACCTTGGCCTTGTTTTAAAAAAGTTTAGTTAGACACTAAGCTAGCTAAATAACCTTACTGAGAAGGTTTAAACGTGACTGGTATAGAAAATGCTCTCCCTCTAATCTCCATCTCGCACGCCAGAAGAGGTGAAAGGAAAAGGTAGACAATTTCTTTAGCAGCATGTATGGCTAAGTCCATCAACCACCTTAACTAGAGTGTCCACTACTGACTCCACTAAAAATACCTGCGGTCACATCAGAAGTTGCCCTTTTTACAGGCCAGAGACAATTTCAGGGTTACAGTAAATAAGATACTTTTGAGATATTTAAAATCTTTAGACAGAACCCAGAGGGATCACCTCTTCACTGTAGGAAAAGGAACAGAGAGAGAGAGTGAGAGAGAGAAAGAGAGATACTTGGAAAGGAGGAACAGAGTAAGATACTGGTCTAAACTCATGTCCAACCCTCTGAACAAAGGAAATGGAACAAGGTTATTAGCTAAGCTCTGTGCTCTAACCACACTACTTAATTACAGTGATCTTAGATGCAACAGCCCACCTCACCGGGCAGCTGACAGCTCAGAATACTTTTGCAATAATTTTTGTAACGCGAAGACACTAAAACAATCTGCTCATGCAATTTTCATTTATGCATTCTGCATCTCTTTGCCAATCTTGTAGCTAAGGATCTTGTTCCAGTCGATCTTAGTACGTGTCACTGGCAACTGTCGACGTAAGGCTTTGAAGGTAGTGTCCGACATTGTCTGATAGTTCTCACTGATGGCAGTCTAAAAAAAAAAGTGGTTAGACATTTAAAGTAAATCAAGGAAACAACTGCTTACAATGCAGGATAGTTTCAGAATATTCTTTAAGCAGCCCATTTCACTGTCAAAAATGGACTTAAAAGCTGTTTCAAAATAGCTACCAAAATTAAGAATCAGCCCCCACTGAACACAGGTACTTTAGAAAACCATACCTGGTATTCATTTTCTGCAGCTTCTACAATCTTTATAAATTCTTTTGCTGTTTGCACCTCATTCTGAAATAAAAGTAAAAAAAAAAAAAAAAAAAATTAAATCTCTATATTTTTAATTATTTTTTTCTCCAGTGCTGGGACTGAACTAAGAGACTTGTACATGTTAAGAAAAGCATTTTACTACCACAAACCCACTATTTTTAAAGGCATTTTTAAAATTTAATAAATTGTACTGATTAAAAAGTGTATTAAGCAAAGAAGACGACTGTGTGCTGGAGAGACAGCTCGAAGCTTACGTGTTCTTACTGCAGCTAGCCTAGGCGTGGTGATGCATGCCTTTGATCCTAGCACTTGGGGCGCTGAGGCAAAGACAGATGGATCTCTGAGTTCGAGGTCACCTTGATCTACATAGTGAGTTCCAAGACAGCCAAAGCTACGTAAGGAGACCTGTCCTGAAAATAAATCCTAGGAATTAAGTCACAAACACCATTAATTCTAGCTCTGAGGTAGCTAAAACCTTCTTTGGGTATCCACACCCATGTATACCTTCATGCAGACGCAGGCACACACAAACACATGCACACTTTAAAAAGAAAATTATAAGATTGATTATATTCTGTGTCCAAAGAACCAGGCAAAAATATTTTTAAAAGTCCACAGAACAAGCTTAGTCTCAGCATTTATTTTATTAAGTGAGATTTTTAATAATATACAGAGAAAAATCCAATTATAATATGTTATATATAGATTCCCAGTTCATCAGACCTTTGCCAATATAATATTAAACATTTACTGCATAATACTTAGCATGATGACTTTTAAAACCCAAACAATTAGGAAGAGCACATTTTAAACATGATGTAAATTTACTGTAAACATTTTTAAAACAAATGGTCAAACTTGTTTTGCTAACAGTGATATAAAGTGGGACACTGAAGAAAATGAGGATGGCCACTCCCTCAGTTGTCCATCCATTCTTACCTCCCCAAGGTATGCCCCAGGTCAGTCTCTTTCCCTAGAGAGCCCTCTTCCACTTCACTCGGTGGAGTACACTACCCTGTCTGTCATCAGAATTCTTTCAAATGAGCTCATAAGGACTGGGGAGCTGATGGGAGCCCAAGAAAAAAATCCAGATAATCAGGGATCAATAGATATATATGTTTTAAAATAAAATATTACTGTAAAATTCTCTAAGCATGTTCAATCACTATGACTAATTTAACACTAGCCTGAGTTTTTGCACAAACCCCTTACAATCAAGTTTTTCCATAATAGCAAATTCCCCAATGATGTGTCTTTGTTATAGTATTAATATAACAAGTAATAATTGAAAATGGTGCTTAACTTCAGGGACGTAACAGCACTTAGAAGTACAGATAAGTTGCTGTGACTAGCAAATTTGGGAGAATATCGTGTGACATTAAAAGTAGAAATTACTTAATAATGAAAATAATGAAAGTGTTTTTTTAAAAAAGGAGGTAACCATGCCCACAACCCCAGTGTAGGGGAGGCTAAGACAGGAGTTAGAGGATCACAAGAACCCATGACAAAAAGGTGTCATTTTCCTCCTTTGGTGGTAGCAAATATTTTTTAAAGCCAATGCCTCTGTAAAACTAGTATTTACAATATACTAGTACTTTTGTATACAAGTACAAATGTCTATAGGGAAATGTCACTGCTAATTACACTGTTAGTATATTTGGAGTAAAAAAAAATCGACAAGAAAATAAATGCAAATACAATTTAAAGAATATTGAAAGAAATTTAAGGAAGAAATAAAATTCAAATACAAAATTATCTGAATTTGAAGAACTTTAAAATATATAGTATTGTTTAAAAGTTAGGTACAAAGTCATGGACTTATCTTCATGACCTTGTTGTTTTAGGCATTGGTTTCTATCTATTTCAATAATAAAAAGCACACATTGAAGAAATAAATGAATACAGTGGCTTTGTTCTGCAACTGACTCCATGAGAAAGTTAGAAAGACATCACACAGAAAGGTGAAAACAGAGCCAGATATAATGGCACCTGCCTTTAATCCCAGCACTTGGGAGACAAAGGCAGATAGGTCTCTGTGAGTTCAAGGTCAACCTGGTCTACAAAGCGAGTTCCAGGACAGCCAGGGAGGTTATACAGAGAAACTCTGTCTCGAAAAACAAAAAGAAAATTAAAAAAAAAAAGAAAAAAAGAAGTGATTCATAAATTACATGATCCCAGACACACATCTAGAATATAGTAAAAGAACAAATAAGCAGTTAAGAATTTGGCAATAGGGCCGGGAGAGATGGCTCTGCTTGGCTACCCAGAGGATGTGGGTTCTAGTCCCAGCACACATACAGTAGCTCAACAACCATTTGTAGCTCCAGTTCCAGGGGATCCAAGGCCCCCTTCTGGCCTCTATGGGCACAATGTACACATGTTGTACATACCAGCAAAACAAAAACAAAAATAAAAGTAACTAAATTTACAAAAAAAAAAAAAAAAGAAAGAAAAAAGAAAAAGGCAATGAATTTGAACATACATTAACCCCCTAAACCCTAAAAAGAAAACGGCCAATAAGAACACTACAAGGATCAACCTATGTATCAGAGAGATGGAAAAACAGACGTGATACGACACGACTAGGGTCAATTGGGAAGAGGGAACTCAACTGAGAACTGCGTCTATCGCGTCAGCCCCTGAACATGTCTCTGGGGCATTTTCTTGAGTATCTAGACTAATGTGGGAGGGACCTGTCCATTGTGTGCAGTACCCTGGGCACGTGTTTCTGAGCTAAATAAAAAAAAAAAAAAAAAAAAGCTGGGGAAGCCATGGAAGCAAGTAAGGAGGAGGCACTCCATGGTCTCTGCTTCAGTTCCAATTATGGCTTTAAATTCCTGCCTTGGATTCTCTAAATGATGGTGTGGTGGTTTTAATAAGAATGGCCCTCACAGGCTCATATTTGAGTACTTGGTCCCTAATTGGAGGTTGTTTGGAGAAGATTAGGAGGTATGTTCTTGCTGGAAGAAGTGTATCAGTGGGAGTGGGTCTGAGGTCTCCCTATTGGTGCATGAATGTGTCCTCTCAGCTGCTGTTCCAGGGCCATCCCTACCATGCCTGCTGCCTTCTGTCATGAGGGATGGAATCCTATCCCTCTGCAACTGTAAACCCCAAGTAAACTCTTCCATCAGTTGCCTAGGTCATGGTGTTTTATCACGGCCACAGAAAAGTAACTAAGATGGAAAGACTGTAACATATGAGACAAAATAAACTCTTTCCTCTCCAGGTTGCTTTTTGGTCTGGTGTTTTATCACTGGAGCAGACAAACTACAGACAAAGGGCAGCAAACAAACGCCAGCTTTTAGTAAGGATATAGATAATATAGAGCCTTCATTTCCTCTATTAAAACTCTAAAATAGTAGACACTTTGGGAAACAAGATGACAGTAATTCAAAATACTAAACATACCACATAAATCATTCCTATATATAACAACAATTCTTATGTACAACAACAAAAAATTAAAAGGTCTACACAAAAATAGTACATGAATGTTCAAAACAATCTAGAGAACGAAATAGCTATGGTAACTGTTAGGTGGATGAAGGTATATAACCACAAAATGGAATATTACTGGGCAAAAAAAGGAACTAAAACCATTAGCAGAAGACAGTGATCAAAACTATTAAATAGAAAAGCTAGTACCAACAAACTAGTAAATGGTTAGTCATCTGAAATGTCTAGACTAGACAAATCCATCATGTCAGAAAAGAGTGGTAACGCCTGCTGCAAAACCACAGTACTCTCAAGGTTTACAGTTTAGAAGAATGAATTGAATGTGAATTACCACTTTTTATTTTGACACTTTTTATGCTTTACTGAATATGTTTTAATTTAAATTTCTAATATTATCTCCTTTCCTGGTTTCTCCTCCAGAAACACCCTATCTCCCCCTGCTTCTATGAGGGTGCCCCCCCCCCCAACAAATCCCACCCATCTCACCACCCTGTCATTCCCCTATGCTGGGGCATCGAACCTTCACAAGACCAAGGGCCTCGCCTCCCATTGATGCCCAACAAGACCATCTTTTGCTACATATGCAGCTGGAGCCATAGGTCCTTCCATGTATACTCTTGGTATGGTAGTTTAGTCCCTGGGAGCTCTGGGGGGG
Source organism: Rattus rattus (assembly GCF_011064425.1). NCBI lineage: Eukaryota > Metazoa > Chordata > Mammalia > Rodentia > Muridae > Rattus > Rattus rattus. The sequence continues at coordinate 121,296,943 of NC_046159.1, forward strand.
ATCTGGTTGGTTAATACTGCTGTTCTTATTCAGTTACAAACCACTTCAGCTCCTTCAGTCTTTTATCTAACTCCTCCATTGGAGACGCCATGCTCAGTTCAATGGGTGGCTGAGAGCCAACTCTGTATTTGTCAGGCTCTGGCACAGCCTCTCAGGAAACAGCTATATAAGGCTCCTGTCAGCATGCACTTCTTGACATCCACATAATTGTCTGGGTTTGGTGATTTTATTTGGGATGAATCCCCAAGTGGGGAAGTCTCTGGATGGCCTTTCCTTCACTCTCTGCTCTATACTTTGTCCCCATATTTTCTTATGTGAGTATTTTAACCCTTCCAAGAGGACTGAAGCAACCACACTTTGTCTTCCTTCTTCTTGAGCTTCATGTGGTTTGTGAATTGTATCTAGGGTATTCTGGGTTTTGGGGCTAGTATCCACTTATCATGAGTGCATACCATGTGTGTTCTTTTGTGATTGGGTTACCTACTTCAGGATGATACTTTCTAGTTCCATCCATTTGCCTAAGAATTTCATGAAGTCGTTGTTTTTGATAGCTGAGTAGTACACCACTGTGTAAATTTACCACATTTTCTATATCCATTCCTTTGTTGAAGGACATCTGGGTTTTTCAGATTCTGGCTATTTTAAGGCTGCTATGAACACAGTGGATCATGTGTCCTTGTTATATGTTGGAGCATCTTTTGGGTATATGCCCAGAAGTGGTATATCTGGGTCCTCAGGTAGTGCTATGTCCAATTTTCTGAGGAACGTCAAGAATGATTTCCAGAGTGGTTGTATCAGCTTGCAATCCCACCAGCAAGAGAGTTCCACTTTCTCCACATCCTCGCCTGCATCTGCTGTTACCTGAGTTTTTGATCTTAGCCATTCTGACTGGTGTGATATGGAATCTCAGGGTTGTTTTGATTTGCATTTCCCTGATGACTAAGGATGTTGAACATTTCCTTAGGTACTTCTTGGCCATTCAATATTCCTCAACTGAGAATTCTTTGTTTAGATCTGTACCACATTTTTTAATAGGGTTATTTGATTGTCTGGAGTCTAATTTCTTGAGTTCTTTGTATATATTGGATATTAGCCCTCTATCAGATGTAGGATTGGTAAAGATCTTTTCCCAATCTGTTGGTTGCTGTTTTGTCCTAATGCCAGTGTCCTTTGCCTTAGAGAAGCTTTGCAATTTTATGAGGTCCCATTTGTTGTTTCTTGATCTTAGAACATAAGCCATTGGTGTTCTACTCAGGAAATTTTCACCTGTGCCCATGGCTCTTCCCCACATTCTTTCTATTAGTTTGAGTGTATCTGGTTTGATGTGGAGGTCCCTGATCCACTTGGACTTTGTACAAGGCAAAAAGAATGAACTGATTTGCATTCTTCTACATGCTGACCTCCAGCACCATTTGTTGAAAATGCTGTCTTTTTTCCACTGGATGGTTTCAGATCCTTTGTCAAAGTTTAGGTATAGGCCTATGTTTAGGTATGGGCCTTGAATTCCTGATCTTTCCAAGATTTTTACCATGAAGGGGTGTTGAATTTTGTCAAATGCTTTCTCAGCATCTAATGAGATGAGATAATCATGTGTGAGTTTGTTTTTTTTGAGTTTGTTTATATAGTGGATTATGTTGATGAATTTCCATATATTGAACCATCCCTGCATCCCTAGGATGAAGCCTACTTGATCATGATGGATGACTGGTTTGGTGTGTTCCTGGATTCACACACCAGTTTGGGAGAATTTTATTGATTATTTTTGCATCAATATTCCTAAGGGAAATGGTCTGAAGTTCTCTTTCTTTGTTGGGTCTTTGCATGGTTTAGGTATAAGCATAATTGTGGCTTCATAGAACGAATTTGGTAGTGTTCCTTCTGTTTCTATTTTGTGGAATAGTTTGAAGAGTACTTGTATTAGATCTTCTACATTAAACACATCTGGTCCTGAATTTTTTTGTTTGGGAGACTTAATGTCTGCTTCTACTTCTTTAGGGGTTATGGGACTGTTTAGATGGTTTATCTGATCCTGACTTAACCTTGGTACCTGGTATTTGTCTAGAAAATTGTCCATTTCACGCAGATTTTCCAGTTTTGTTGAGTATAGGCTTTTGTAGTAGTATCTGATGATTTTTTGAATTTCTTCGGTTTCTGTTGTTATGTCTCCTTTTTCATTTTTGATTGTGTTAATTTGGATACTGTCTCTGTGCCCTCTGGTTAGTCTAGCTAAGGGTTTATCTATCTTGTTGATTTTTTTCAAAGAACTAGCTCCTGGTTTTTTTGATTCTTTGTATAGTCCTTTTTGTTTCTACTTGGTCGATTTCAGCCCTGATTTTGACTATTTCCTGCTGTCTACTCTACTTAGGTGAATTTTCTTCTTCTTTTAGAGCTTTTATGTGTGTTGTCAAGCTGCTAGTGTATGCTCTCTCTAGTTTCTTTTTGGAGGCACTCAGAGCTATGAGTTTTCCTCTTAGCACTGCTTTCATTGTGGTCCATAAGTTTGGATATGTTGTGCCTTCATTTTCATTAAATTCTAAAGTTTTTCATTTCTTTATTCCTTCCTTGACCAACTTATTTTTGAGTAGAGTGTTACTCAGCTTCCATGTGTAAGTGGGCTTCCTAATGTTTTTGTTGTTATTGAAGAAGTCTTAGTTCATAATGATCTGATAGGATTCATGGGATTATTTCCATCTTTATCTGTTGAAGCCTGTTTTGTGACCGATTAGGTGGTCAATTTTGGAGAAGGTACCATGATGTGCTGAGAAGAAGGTATATTCTTGTTTTAGGATGAAATGTTCTATAAATATGTGATGGGAGGAATTTCTTTTCTGTTCCAATCTATTTGGAGTTCTGGAATTATGGGCATCATTTTCTTTAGGTTAGGGAAGTTTTCTTCTGTAATTTTGTTGAAGATATTTACTGGCGCTTTAAGGTGGGAATCTTCTCTCTCTTCTATACCTATTATTCTTAGGTTTGATCTTCTCATTGTGTCCTGAGTTTCCTGGATGTTTTGTGTTAGGAGCTTTTTGCATTTTCTTTGAAGGTTGTGTCAAATGTTTTCTATGGTATCTTCTGCCTCTGAGATTCTCTCTTCATTTCTTGTATTCTGTTGGTGATGCTTGCATCTATGACTCTTGATCTCTTTCCTAGGTTTTCTATCTCCAGGGTGGTCTTCCCTTTGGGATTTCTTTATTCTTTTTATTTACAGTTTTAGATTCTAGATAGTTTTGCTCAATTCCTTCACCTGTTTGGTTGTGTTTTCCTAGAATTCTTTAAGGGACTTTTGTGTTTTCTCTTTAAGGGCGTCTTCCTATTTACCTGTGTTGTCCTGTATTTCTTACAGGGAGTTTATTTATATCCTTCTTAAATTTATCTGACATCATCATGATATGTGACTTTAAATCTGAATCTTGCTTTTCTGGTGTTTTGTGGAATCCAGGACTTACTGTGGTGGGAGAACTGGGTTCTGATGATGTCAAATGACCTTGGTTTCTGTTGCTTAGGTTGTTATATTTGCCTCTCGCTATCTGATTATCTCTAGTGTTAGCTGATCTTGCTGTCTATGCCAGTGGCTTCACCCTTCTATAAGTCTGTGTCAGCACTCCTAGGAGACCAGCTCTCTCCTGGCAGGATTCAGGTACAGAGAACTGTGGCACTGGGTCAACTCAGGAAGCTGATGGAAACTAGAAGGATCCTGTCCCAGACTGCTCCTCAGTTCCTGTGTTCTGAGGAATCTAGACAGGTCCCTCTGAGAAGAAGTGGTGATTTCACCTGTGCTCTCATGTGTGTCTGCTCTCTCTCAGTAGGATCTGGGTAGAGAGCCATGGCATAGGGTCACCTCAGGGAGCAGACAGAAACTGAAGAGTGAACTACCAATTAAAGCTGCCCAAATGCACAGAATTGCAATTTCTTACCTACTTGAAAACTCTTCAATCAGAAGGAAAAATGTCACTAAAAGTCAATTGTAAAGTTCCTGTTTTACAAAAATATTATTACTTTATGTTCATTGAGGAACTAATTACTTACAGATACTGTGAGAGAATCTTGTATATCTTTATGACTCACTAGCTGAACATTACCATCTTCATAATAATGAACCTGTTAGAGAAAGAAAATAAAACAAGGACATTCCAGGAATGTTTCCAGGGTACCATCTCTTACACCAACAAACATTACTAATTTCATCTTGAGCTCAGACTTTTCTGGTAAGCTCTAGGCCTTCTAGACCTTTGGGACTTTAGCAGCCTAAGTCTAGAGTTCCTATAGATGCCTGCACTGTATCTTCAGACACAGCAATTGTCGCTGTTAGATATTTTACCTCATAGTCGTTCTACTGATGTCCAAACCTGAGTTGTCCAAAACTGATCTAATATTCTCCTCCCAACATTGCTTCTTTGTACATTTCCACTATTTCCCCAAAACTTAGAAATGAATTTACTGAACAAATATTAAGTGACTCATTACTATAAATATTACACTGATATATATATATATGTATATATATGTATCTATATATAATATTATAGATACAAACTTTTAAAAAGACGTGAAGGACTGTGATATTTATAGCTGCACTGCATAGATAGCAGGAAGAATGAAATAGTTGCAGAAATAAATACATAGGTATTCTTGGGCCTTGCATGTCATGCAAATATTTCTGGTTTGGACCACAAAATGATGTTAAACTTGAAAGTGACAAATTCAGATTTAAAATTTTAAATTATCTATGGTAAAGGCAATGTGAAAAATATACTATGGAACACAGTGGTGGCTTGGATAGAACAGTCTTAATAGTACAATATATTTGAACGCCTAGACCCTAGTTGGTGAAACTTTTTGGGAAAGATTAAGAGGTGTGGCCTTGTTGGAAGAACTGTGTCACTAGGGAGATCCTTTGAAGTTTTAATAGCCTTCAGCATTCCTAGTTAGCGCCTGTGCTAATGAATTAGGATGTAAGCTTGTATATACTAGCCTCATGACTGCCTGCTTGCTGCTATGTTTGTCCACGATGGCCAACCCTTGGAAACTATAAGCCCAGATAAACATTTTCATCTATAATCTGCCTTCCTTGGTCATGAGCTCTTTACACAGCAACAGAAAAGCGAGGGAATAAACTAGTTTGACAAATTCAAGTTGCAAAAGTGCTAGGCCCCTAAGGTAGAACCAGGACAAAGTGGTCTAAGCAGGGGCACCATTTTAGAAAGTGATGTAACTGTGCAGATCAATGCTACTGAGGCCAGACTAAAGGGGAAGACATTAACAACACACGGCTATCATTCACTGAATCCTCTGGGTCTTGCTGTAACTATTCTACTCATGAAGTAATTCTCAAATAATCTAAAATATTTTCAACAGTTTTACAAATAATAGATAAAGAAATAAGCAGGAGATCAAACTTCCTGAAATCACACAAACAATAACTGGCTAGAATTCAAACCCATGAAACCTGATTTCAAACTCCATGCTCTCAACTTCTAGTCTTGCGTTCCTAAATGAGCAGGTAATAGAATATAAAAGTAGAAAGTATACCAAAGCCAGATGACATAGCTTCAGCACTGGTTCACTTTTAATCCTTTAGAGCTTTTAGCACACAATAATTTTTACAATGGGTGATTCTGTAATGAGTGAACCCAAAGATTAGCCAGTACTCTCCTTCGACTAATGTAGTATATTAGGATTCAAACAAGCACTTACTTAAATCAAATGTTCTCTGTAAATATTGGAATTTACATTAAAAAGAACCAAAGAGTTCAATTCTAGTGCATTTCATTCATATAAGGAGTTATTTAAAAGCCACATGTAATATAGCTAAGATGTGTATATAATTGTTTCACTCAGATCAGAGAACAGCACATTCAACTCAAATGCTTAGTTGAACAAACTGTATGAAGAAGAGACCAAATGGCAGCATCTAATTTTAGCTCTGTTTTAGAAACTAAACTGTCAGCTATTCTCGTGGACTTTTAAAGACTAGGGAATGAAGTGTCAGGTTATTAAAAGACTTAAAAAGAGCACTAATTGTTTTTCCCATTGCCCTAAAAGAAAATCTAGAAAGGTCATGATGTACTATGAAAGTATAAGCTGCTTAATTATGTGTTAGTCCAGAACCATCTAGAGATCAGTAAATAGCATCTTCTTCATACCTGAATTTTCAAAATGCCAACCACCTGGGTGGTGGAAGGAGTGACTGTAAACTTCCACTCTGACCTCCAACGACCATTCCTTAAAAATAAAAACAGCAGCTGTAAATAAGGGTAGGGAAAATAATTTGAATCAATATTGTTTCAGGTTTAAATTTAATGCTGCAGTGTAAAAGAGGACAGAAGAAAGATGTTGGGCACAGATTTTATAACCACTGAAATATTTAAGAGATTCAAAGTTTAGTTGTAAGACACATTAAAATTTTACCCAAGTAAAACATACATAATGAATATAATTCTTAGAACACAAGCCAAAACTAAGTAATATAAGAATTGTCTTAATAATTACTTATGTATGTATTTATATTTGTGTGTATGTGTGTGTATCCGCATGCCATCTCATGCATGTGGAGGTCAGAGGACAACCTGTAAGAGTTGCTTTTCTATTATGTGGGTTCCAAAAAACCCATGCAGAGCATCAGACTAAGCAAGCAGGTGGCTTTACCTGCTGAATCATCATCTCACTGGCCCTAAAGCACTTTCCCATCACATACACCTGAGACAGGGTCTGGCTATCCGGGAACTATGTGACTAGGTTAGCCTCAAACTCACAGAAATTCCCCTGCCTCTGACCCTCAAGTTGTTGGCTTAACGGTGTATGCCGTACATCTGGAGGCTCTAGCTACTTCTTTTTGTATGGTTGAGTAGGGAGGGCAAACATGTATTCAAGGGATAAGAGGTCAACTTCAGGCGTTGAACCTAGGAGGCATCCACCCTGTTTTTTGAGACACTGTGTCTCACTGACTCAGAGTTCACCAAGTATTCTGAGGGTCCACCACCAGTATCCACATCCCCAGCTCTGAGAGTGCACCAAGGCCCTCTGGTGGAAAACAAACTTTTGTATAATGACAAAATCCTCATACCTATAGTCAACACGCATCACTTGAAAACTATTAAGGAAATACAAGATAATTTGATGAATAACATGTCTTTGAATTCACAGAAGCTTGGCTGGAAAAGTAATCTAAATCTCATCTTTTTTCTTTTACATTTCCAAAAAAAAAAAAGTATTCTTTTACCTAGGCATTACACCAAGAAAATACTGAGTCCTAAATACATGCATTACTCTGAGAATACACACACACACACACACACACACACACACACATACATACATATATATACACATATACACATATGCATTGCCATTGACTATAAAGAAAAAATAAATTCCAACTCACATAATGGTACCTCAAGTTGAGAGGTTCAAAACGTTCTTCAAAACGGCATTACTATACTGAGAAAATACACCCTTCGCTCAATAGAGTAAATGATCAATATGTTCTAGTGTTCATGGATATTCTATATCTCTCTCATATTAATTCTGTAATTGCAAATATGTTTCTTCAACTAATATTTAATAAGCTCCTAACAGTGCCAGACATGAAGAACTAGAAGTGATGGTTTAAAGTGAAGTGTAAGAAATGCTTGAGACTAGCCTTCTCTTCTGTTTTTATTTTATCCTGTTTGTCTTTGAGCTGTGGGAGGCTGCAATCTTGCAATCCTTCTACTTGGCCTCCTGAGTGCTGGGATTATAGTTGTCCACTACCAAGCCCAGCCTAAAACTTATTTGTTTTTACAAAATGAAAAACATTTTGAGCTCCAAATATATAGCATCCACAGTGGTGGCTTACAAAAGGAGTATGTAAAGTGAAGTGAGAATAGAAAACTCAAGAGATTTAATTCATTTAATATGCAGTAAAACTCCAGGGAGTTTTATTTTTGAAAGCTAGTAATAAGTCTCCCCAAAGATTTGTAAGTAAAACTTAGTAAAATTTTCTCTTTAATAGGTCAAGCTCAACTGTTGATTTATTATTATTTCCTGGCACAAATACATAAATAATTTCCAAAGATTTCTTGGTTTAGGATTACACAGATAAGATAAGGAAACTAACCTGTGAGGTCACTATCTTTAAGAAGCTGCAGTCTGTCATTTAGGCCTATGTTTAGATATGGATGATGGATCTGCATTCCGCCAAATATTTTTGGTTAGCCTTTTGTATAACCTGGCATTGATTTCTGACATGACAAAGTAGTGAACAGCCTTGGTTAGAGCCTAAACTGGTCTAACTGGGGTTACTGACACTAGTAACTTTACTCTCAAGAGTACCGCAAACAACTTAATGAGTCAAAACATTAAATCTAAACATTTTCATCATTTTTACTGATATCCATCATGTGTGAAAGTTGGTGGCCCAAACTTTCAGTTTAAACTAATAAACATCTTAGAGAACCTCCGAATTTTATGATATACAAATTCAGAATAAAGTTCAGCAATGTTCTAAACACCTGATATATCACCATGGGGAAGGCAGATTTTTGTACAAATAACTATTATATATGCAGTTACAAAGCATGACTGCAATTCTACCTTCTCACACTGTCCAAAAGAACAATATCTAGAAAAAAATCCACTAACCTAAAGTTCCCAAATTTAAAGAAGACTCCTGGTTCTTAGTTGTCTTTTTTTTAAACTGCTTCTGTCCCCCTCTCTTGAGTAAGACACGAGAACACCCCGTTTTCAGCATGAGCAGATGGGGTGCTGCCTGGTCTGTCTGCAAGCACACTCGCGCTTAAGCTGCTGCCAGTTTCCTTCCCAATCACTCTGCTCTCCTACGCTCTCTGGTGAGTGTCAAAGGGTTTACTGCACTCTAATGACTCAGAGCATCATTATGAAGCAAGTATCTTTCAAATTCTCAAAGGACAGCAGTTTTATTTATCAAGTTTATATTGCTCTTAGTCACAAAGTCACACAGAAGGTACAGTCTTAAGTTATATGGACTATAAACATTGTTAAAATTAAGTGAACAAAAACTTTAACTTACCAAAAGTTTTTTGCTTGAAACTGATGGCTTTCGATGCATGCAATAATGGTTTGCTGCCCATCTACTTTTTTGCCATACACCTTATTGGCAAAGAAAACAAGAACAACAGTGAGTTTAGTTAAGGCCAAACAATGTCCCCCTTTAAGTATCTATAAGATACCACAGAAAGTGGGCATAACTATGATGTATGGTAATTTTAGGTTGGACAGGTAAACAGAACCAAGGCCACATGGCTTCACAAATCTCTCAGACACCTGGATTCTACCCTAACTAAGCCTCTGAAAGATTCCAAGCAGAGACTTTTTCAGATCTCATGGGCATTTCGAAAGCTCACTATGGCTCTGGAGAAGACCAAACTCAGATGCTGAAGAGCCTGTTTGGTTACAATCTTAGGAAAATTAAAAAACAAACCCATTTAGTTATACTATTATATTTCATTCTGAAAAAAAAAAGTTAAATCAATGAACAAATAACATTAAAACAACAGGAAATTAAGGTATAAACTGAAATGATTCTCTTAAGATTTCTATAACTAAATAAAAGTTAATTTAAGCTGAACATGGGACGATGACTAAAGAGAGCACCATCATATCCTTTAATCCAGTGTCTATCTGAATTTAACTTAACATATAATTAGTTTACCGTTTGGGGCTATCATAATAAATTTTTTTTAGAAAGATAAACATTCTTGAAAGAAAAAAGTTAGAAGCTATAAGCTGTTAGTTCTATATATTTCTATTATTTCAAGGAATTCTATAAACTGGCACATCTGTATAAGAAACAACAGGGAAGAACAGCCCACTGACGACTCACAGTGCAGACCCCATTGGGATAATGCTCTTTTACATAAGCTCGCAGTGCAGTTTCTACTGAAGTTCTCCAGGATTCAATGGCATTTTCTGCTTCATAGGGCCTTGGATCAGTTGCTTCTTTTCTTAAATGATCAAATTTGAAACAGATTCTGTTTTTTGGATCCAAAAATTTTCCATTTCCCAAGTCTCCATGTTCTGTTATCAAGACCTTCAATTTTCAAATAAATTTAGGAAAAAATATTAACATGAACACACAGTAATAAATATTTGCTTTAAGACCCTTCCTGAAACTGTACAATTACACTGAAACAATTGCTTACATTATACTGTGAAAATATATTTGAAAAGAGTAGGCACAGGGTTGGGGATTTAGCTCAGTGGTAGAGCGCTTGCCTGGCAAGCACAAGGCCCTGGGTTTGGTCCTCAGCTCTGGGGGTGGGGGGGGAAGAGAAGGCACAAGGATACTGAGGGTATTCTCTCTTAGTATACATTAGCATATCTTTCCAAACAATTTTTGGATACTGAGTGGGGAAAGTGTTGGAGATGACCTCCATTTATCTATCTACCTACCCACTCAAAGAGGCAGTTTAATATTTCTGATGGTAGCCAAGAATCCTTAAGAACCGAGGCCTTATCAATCTGATGGTTTAATCCTTAAAACTGGAGGCCTTATCAATCTGATAGTTTAATCAGTGAGGCAGCCTTTTAGTCATGACCTGTGTGGCGCTCAGTCTTTCTGTTCCCCAAATGTGCTCATTTCTTAAAAACTAATCACTACTACTAACTTCCAAAAATTTAAAACATAACTTATGTATTTATATACATTTAATATATGAATAAGGCTTTTATTTTGTATCTTACTTAAAAACAAAAACCCTTTTCTCCTGTAGCTGTCCTAGCTAGTAAATGCTGACCTATAAGACTTTCCCATCCTTCTGATATAAATCATGCTGACAACATAGCAATTAACTTTGTAAAAATGTTTTGGTAATAAAATGCCACATTAGATAAATATGCACACCTATCTATTTATCCTCACACATACATGGTTTGTGGGTCATTGTTTTCAAAAATGATAAAATTATACAAATATACACATCTTTATGAATTCTGCTGGGTTGGCCCAGAGCTTTGGCCCAACATGTAATCATGTAAGGCACCAAGATGGACAACAATGTGTGACCCCACCTCATTGGGGAAATGGAAGTTGAACGTTCTCTACTACTTGGAAGTCCACTAACCTCTTATCTTAACAGACCTTGACTATAGCCTTCTGCTATCCTAACAGCCAGAGGACCCCTGACCACGACCCCAGGCAAACTATATGCAGCTCTTTCTCCTTAATGCTCTCTTGCCACTCTGCCCAACTAAAAGCACCCTATAAGACCCCAAGCTCCTTTGTGGCAGTGCTACATCTCCTTCACTTGAGGACAAACCAGCAGTTTGTACCCTGAAGAAAGCTTTGCCTTTTGGCTAAAGCAGGCTCTGCTCTCTTCTTAATTGACACATACTTGACATTTTCTATATATAAACATCTATGGAAACCCTCTACTAGCTATCTCTCACTATTTTCTTTACTAGTTGCATAATATCCCGGGATGTTAATAGTATAATTTAATCCACAAATCTATTACTGGTATGTCATCTCTTTATTTACAAGTGTTTATAAGTGTTTTCTGGAGGAGAAAGCACCATTAAAAATGGTGAAGTTTTGTTGTAAATCCTTATCATTGTTTTTATTTACAACAGATAACTTTAAAAATTTACTTTAGACATAGCCAATGGTATCAGAGGACAGCTTCTCAGAGTCAGGTTACTTGTTCTACTGTGGGTTCCAGGGATCAAAATCAGGTCACGGGTTTGCACGGCAAGCGCCTTTACTGAGGAGCCAGCCCACTGGCTCTTCTTACCATCTTCAGCTTTTAAACATACGCTCATGTGTAAAGTTAGTGTACACCACTCTCTCAGGAAGTTTTTTGGTTTTAAGTATTAACTAAGTTTTTAAGCTAATTTGTTAAAATAACTTTAGCAGTCATTAAACATTTTTAAAAGATGTTTTCATTAATGCAGCAAATTTTCTTCTAAGGATTTAGCTAAAGAAAACCATTGTCAGTGTTACCAGGAATACAAAGACATTTGATATAATACTGTTTGCAATGGTAACCTATTCAATCTCTGGAGAAATGGAACAATAACAAGTGTGCAATTATGTGTATGTATGAGTACCCCTGCCTGTTCATGTGAATGCGGCGGCCCATGGAGGCCAAAAGAGGTCATTAGAACCAGTACACCTGCTTAGGACTAAAACTGACTTTCTGATAATACTACTTCCAAAAATAAAAATGACCATTTTAATTATTTTGCCATTAAATGCCTTCAATTAAAATGAGTAATGTTACACCATCTCACAATTCTTCCAGGATAAGTTTTTATAAACAAAACAAAGAGCAGTGTGATTTGGTGTTTTATGAAACATACCTGATCTTCATAGCCTTCAATTTTTACTGGTGTAAACTGGTCCAGGTTATACTGTGCAAATGCACTAAAAAAGAAAAAGGCCAATTACTTAAAACTGTAGTAATGCTTTAAATGATCACCTGCCAGTTAATCTATACTGTATATGTTGTAGTTGATAAAACTGCAATTAATTTACCTATCTTTTATTAACTATAGTTAGAATACAGATATGGCTGTTTAAAAACCAAGTAGTGATATGCAGCTTTTAACTTGGCAAAATAAAACATAACCAGTAAATATATGGCCTCTTATAGAAGAACCTGAAAGCAGTGATTATAAGTATATAATGTATATATACAATTATTCAAGAAATTAGTAAACAACCAGGTACTGGGATACTCAAGCAGTTCCTATTGCCAAAGGTCTTTTAGTTGAATACATGAGAATACCTAAAGAGAGCATCAAGTAGTAGCAAAAAAATAGAAAATAAGATCTAAGAATTACTAACACATTTTCGAGGAATTATACTATTCAGGCAAAAGAAAAAAAGAAAACTCTAGAATAATTTCATGAATGTGATGCTAAGAAATTAAGTAGGCTTGGTCTTCTAGAAAGTGGGAGATGGTTCAGGAAGATGGCCTAATGGGTAAATGTTTACTGCACATGCATGAAGACCTACATTCAGGTCTCTAGGAACTTAGTAAAAGACAGAGCATTTCTGTAATCCCAATGCTAAGGACAGAAATGGGCTAACCCAGGGGTTAAGCGGGCAGCAAGTCTAACAAAAGAGTGAGCTTCAAAACATAAGCTCAAACATAAGCTAGAGAGCAAGAGAGACAAAGAACCCATGCCAATCTCAGGCTTCCTCACATGCACATATTTAAATACATACATCAACACACATTCAGAAGAGAGAGGATTGGGAGGGGAGCAGGATAATGGGGTAAAAAGAATGTTTTAATTAGAAGGACCATAGAAGTGGTCCAAAGTCACAGGAAAAACCAAGGAGTTGCTCATCGGTATTTACTGAGTTGCACTAGATTTTTAAAATTGTTTATTTATTATCATTGTGCTTGTGTGTGATGATGAGGAGAGGTTTGTTAGGCTGTATGTGTGGGGGTCAGAGGACAACTTCATGGAGCTGGTCTCTCCTTCCACCTGTACGCAGGTTCAGGAGACTGAACTCTCAAGTCATTAGGCGTGCATTGCTGGCGAGCAAGCACCACTACCTACTAAGCCATCTCACCAAACCCCGAATGGTCTTGAAGACAGAACAACTATTTAGAGAGGCTAAGCAGTTATAGAAATGCCTCTAAAGATTAATATGGCAGTAGTATATACAATGAATATGCTGATGATTAAAAACCAAAAGTGGCAAGACTATCATCATAAAAGCCCACAGCAGAAACTCAGCTAATAGTGACGAGACAGACTCAGGACCTCTCTAGTCTAATAAGTGATGAATAATATATCTACGAGGTAATTATGTAATATGTGTGTAGCAAAGACCCAAGGTATGACAAATACACAGAACCAAATTGTGTTCTATTAAATTGATACCATTCTATGATATCTAGAAAATGGTTTCCACTTAACAGGATAGAGTTTTACACTTTAAGACTATAACTATTACAAGAATAATAATAATAAGTATAAAGACACCAATGTAAAATCAAATCACCACCTCTCGAAATTCCCAGCATAGCATTTTCAAAATGGATGTTTATGGACAGAGACACAGACAGGAAGGCAGAATAGAAATTACTTGCAACACATCAAGTAATTTTCCTAAGAATAACCTCAATGTGGTTATTCTGTCAGAAATTTGTATTTGCATTGCCCACAAAAAAGTCACGTTCCACATCTGGTGTGGCTACTGTGAGAGGCTGTGGAAGTCTGAGGAAGTGAGGTCTGCTGGTGAAAGGAGGTCACTGGGGCATGGCTTTCAAAGTTATACTCATCTCTGGCCTCTGGTCTTGCTTCCTGATTCTCACAACTTGGGCCACTTGCTCTTGCCGCCGTTATTTTCTCACCATTCTTATTAGAACTCTCCAAAACCATGAGCTAAACTAAATCTTTTCCCCCTTAAGTTGCTTATATTGGGTATTTTATCACAGCAATGCAAAAGTAACTAATACACTCACCCTTAAATTATTTACTTCAAAGGTTTTATTCATAAATTGAAATGAATAGTATTCATTTTTTCTAGTAAAAGCTGCAATTAAAAAATGTAAATACTTAAAAATAGCAATCTAGGTGGACCCAAGCCATTATTGCTCATAGCATCAACCCTCATTTATCTTTAAACAGTGCAAAACATACTCAATAATGGAGCAACCAGAATACGGTGAGTTTTGCTCCAATCCTATCATTTACCTTATAAAACCAAGTTTGCATTAAATGGCTTCCAAAGTCCCTTCTAAGAGAAGTATTTAAGAATCAGCCAGAGGGGTTGGTTAGCGAGATGGTTCAGTGTTTATGAGCACACACTGCACTTGCAATGGATCCAAGTTCAGGTTAAAACACCCATGTTGGATAGCTTACGACCACCATTTCCAGAAGATTCAATACCCTCTCCTGCCTTCTGTAAATACCAGCACTCACAAGCACATACCCAAATGCAAACAAACACACATACACAATAAAAGAAAATAAACCTCATTTTTGTTTCAAAATAGAAATTAAAGTGTTCTGTCTTTGGATTCTGAAGACCTTTCATATGTCTCTGGTATTCTATTTTGTATCATGTGGCTTAATACTGGACATGTCTGAATCAGATGAAAAAAAAAATTCTAAGAGGGTTACTGATTTCCTAACTGATTTCTTTTCGCTGCTGACTAAGAGAGGATTTGGAGATATTTTAGTGTTCTAGATTCTATACTACAGGCTCTTAAGTGAGTCTGACTTGACTTTGAATCATACTGAAGTTTTGGCTTTTAGTAAAGATTCATCAATTCAATCCATTCTAAAGAACAATGACAGTCCTTTTTCCAGGGAAAGAGAGATGTTAGAAAAGATGCAGCCACAGTCTAAGGGTGAAACAAAGGAGGAAAGGTACACATCTAGGAAAGAGGTAGAAATTCATCACAGAAACTCAGTATGAAAAGCAACTGAAGAGGACCCATATTAATGGTTATCCATTTATTCTGGAGAACTGGTAATGGGGACTCCGTTTTTTGCAATGCCTCCTAAACATAGGCTATCCAAGCTGTGGACAGCTTTATTACAGCGAGTGACAATCATTTATTTTGAGGGAAAATTCAAGTTGAGATGTGAAAACATGTGTGATGTGTGATATGTGTGTGTGTGTGTGTGTATACACACACACATACATACTTCTGTATGTGAGTGATATGCAGAGGTCAGATTACAACTGGAGGTGCCAGTCTTTGCTCTTTATCTGATTCAGGTAGGGTTTTTGACCAGAGCTGAGTAAAGCACACTACCTGGCCTGAAAGCTTCTGGGACTTACCGTCTCCACCTCCTATTTTTCACTAGAGGAGCACTAGGATTACAGCTGTGTGTTGCAGCATCTGGCTGCAATTTGGGTTCAGGATCTGAACTCTGATCCTCACGCTCATGTGGTACATGCTTTATTCACTGAGCCAGTACACGAGTTGGAACATTTTAAACAATTCAAAGCAAAGGAGAAGAAAAATTGATCTCAATTTTTTTTGTTCAAAAGAATTTGAAAAGACACCAAACCAGATTAATTCTAAGGCCAATCACTGGTTTAAAGTATCTCTCTGCATTTCAGATGCCTTGACATGAGTTCCAATGGTATGAAATGAACATTTAGTTTTGAGAAACTATACAAAGAATATGAGTGATGTAAGACAGTAAGTATGTAAGACAGTGGCAACTGTAAAAGAGCATTTCATCTCACACTTGTCCCTAACTACCCCTGTGATTTCTCATATATATAGTTACACAAACTTTAAGTGTATTTCAGAAACTCTTATGTCAAGGATTAGTGTTTCACTATCACCTTTACACATCTTTTCTCTCCCAGTAACTTTAGCTATGAAAACATAGAATACTCACTGTGCTGCTCCTTCCCTGAGAAGATTATCATTATTAAGCAATAATCGAACATCTGCAAAACAATATTATTTTATATATTATTATTTTTCTGTTTAAATACTGTAAGGAACATAGTTTGTTTTAGTTAGAAATTAATACCTTCCATACAAGCATGATCAAATTTTCTAGTGACCAAACTGTCCATAAATATGCATCACGAAGACTGTAGTTAAGAGCACTGACTGCTCTTCTAGAGGTCCTGAGTTCAATTCCAGCAACCACATGGTGGCTCACTGTTGTGGATTTAGTTTATTGTTTGTATAATGTTATTTGGGAATTTTGTAAGACTCCACGTATGAGAAATTGAAGGTCCCTGCCCCCGGCTGGATCTGGTTGGTAAATAAAGTTGCCGGTGGCCAATGGCTGGGTAGGGAGACAGAGGCAGGACTTCAGGATTCATAGGCAAGGAGGAACTGAAGAAGAAGCAGAATTGCCATTGCTGGGAAGAGAAGATGCAGGCTTGAGATCTGTTAAGACTGAGTATCAATCATGTAAGAGCCAGGGAAGAGTGACCCAAGGTCACCATTGGGTCTATGGTAGCAAAACCGGAATAAAGATCTTAATAAGTAATAACTCAGATTCAGAAGTATTGAAGGGGAGGCATTAACAACATGGAAGTTTGGGAGTAGCCCAACCATTGCACTGTTTAAGCCACATTAAATGTAAGGCTCTGTGTGTGTGTGCACGTGTGCGAGCATGCCTTTCATTAGAGAATCCAGAACAGCAACAGCTCGCAACCATCTGTGATGGGATTCGATGGCATTTTCTGTCTGGTGTGTCTGAACACAGCCACAGTGTACTCGTAAAAAAATACCGGCCACAGTATTTTTAAAAAAGGTTTTGGTCAGGTAACAAAAGAGGGAACTAAGGTGAAAAAAAGGTCAGTTTAAACAGCTGCTGCAGGCAGATATAAGTTCTCTAAAGAACTAAGGATAATCTGCACCATAAAAATGGTCTGATATAACTTCCAGAAAACACTTAGGACTATGCTTCTAGTTTAATAATACATTCATTGATTTCAAATGAATTTGCTCCATAGAAAACATAATTAAACAGGTAACAGTTTGTGACAAAGGGGCAGGAACATTTTCTGTCCTACATTCTTGCAAGGAACAGATAAATATTACCACTTTTACTAACTTTTGGTACTTTTCATTTACTTAAAAATAAATAAAACAAGATGGTTCTTAAGAGAAAGGATTAATACATCAAGTCTTAGTGCTATGAATTAAACACATCATGGGAGCTCAAGAGGGCTCAGATGTAAAGGTACTTGGCCGGGATAGCCTGACAATTTGAGTTGGATCCTCAGAATTCATGGTGGAAGGTGAAAACCAACTCATGCAAAGTTATCCTTTGACCTTTACACAAACATCATGGCACACATGTCCACAAAAATAAATAAATAAATGAATGGTTTTAAAGGTAGTTTAAAGACTTACCATTAAAAACCTCATTAAATTCTCCAGGAGGGGCATGAATGATGAATTTTGCTGCTATACGTACCTAAGACAGAAATGAAGACATAAATATCACACTACACATTCTGCTAAAATGACAAAAACCCAGTCAATATTTCGTTAATTTCAAAGTTCTACAGAAAATGATTTTAAAGTATTTAACATTTCTACACTCAAACACGTTGGCTATTACTGTTTTAATCATTTTAATATACTTACACTATACAGACTAAATGAAAATAAAACTTAAGATTAAGATTAACTTATTAATACAATCAAGAATTTAAAACTGTCTACACGTAAACACTTTCTCACAAGTTTACTTCTTTTTTAAACTAAAGAAATTCATAAAGGCTATATATGAGAAAAGATGCAATTAAATAGTTATATGATGGTAGCTGATTGACTCAAAACCGGGTACAGTGCATGCAAACATTCCAAAATACACAAGATCCTGAGCTTCTGGTCCCAAATACTTTATCCAAATACAAAACTTTACCAGCAAACCCATTTAAAACTACCAAAAGTACTCTGAAGACTTAACAGAGAAAAAAAAAAAAAACCAACAAAAACAGCTGAGCAAACTATGTGAATGGATACTTCATACTTCACCAAATACTGCAAGCACAAGACATATACATATGCAAAAATGTACGCTCAGTATTCTTCATCAGAATATTGACAGAGAAATCAGGAAATACCACTCAGTGCAAAACAGAAAGGCTAAGATAAGAAAATTGTTGGTCCAAGCTCATGACAAGTGCAGCACCCTACAATACTTGTACGAGTGTGAAGCTGTACAATGTTCAACCAACGTGGAAAACATTTAGCACTTCTTATAAGTTAGGCAAATGCCTTAAAATACAATAACATCATTCCAAACATACACACACACACACACACACACACACACACACACACACACACACACACACACACCCTTTACTTCCACACCAAAACTTATTCAAAACTGGAAATAATTTACAACCCAAACTTCCACAAACAGGCCACTGGAAAAATAAACTGTGATTCAGCTATATAATGTAATTACTTAGCAATAAAAAGGAACTACTGATACATGAAACAACCTGAATTAATTGTAAAGTACTGTACTGGAAAGAAAAGAGAAACTCAAAAAGTTAGTGATATTCTTTAAGACTTTTTGCATACAACATTTCAACCATAGTACATATGATTTTTAACTAATATTAGGGTTGAACATCCAATAAACCCATTTTTAGTTAAGACATTGCTAAATCAAAAGTATTTCATTTATTTTATCTATGAAGCTCCAACACTTGCCACACGCAATACATGCACTAGTGTCCAGTGTTCAGCTTAATGTCTCCATGGTTAATTGGAAGGTAGGATCACAGTCTCAAAAGCCTAGCACACCGTATATTCCTAGCCCAGGATAAGAACTAAATTCAAAATCTGAAAAAGGGTTTTCACTAACTAAAAGGGTGTGACTACCTTTGCACCATCATAAAGGTAAATACTGTGAATGGTCCTGTCTCAAGGGAGGAGACTTGGTAACAAAGGAGAGGAGTTCTGGAATGGGTAGGAAAGGGAATGACTAGAGAAAAACAAGGAAAAGAAAGAAAATAAGGGAGTGTGAGGGTGATGCAACTATAGCATGTCCAGATTTGGTAGTGAGTTCATTACTTTATACATGTTAAAAGTCTGTACATTTATTGTATGCCCATTTTGAAAAGAAAACTAGGTTTCTTCAAAAATGTTTAAGAATACTATTAAAAGGCATATTATATAAGAAGGATGTGTCGGTGAAATTTCCTTCTAAATAGTTATACCCATCAATCAATTCTGCTATCAGTTTTGGTCAGAAAAGCTTCATTTTTATATTCTGGTTTTGCCGTTGGTGTTTTTTACTTCAGAGATTCATAAATATCCAAAAGTGCTGAGAGTTACTGTTGAATGCACATCTAAAAGGAACATCTGCATCATTCCCTCCGAGGCTCAAAGAACACTGAGGAAGGGAAGATGTAAGAACCAGGAGTGGAATGCTGTGGACCACTGTCCTCTAGCACTTTGTCACTATACTTTTGTATGGTTGTGGACCACTGTCCTCTAGCACATCACTATACTTTTGAAGTCCCAAGTAGCTGTGTTACCTGCCAAGAACTACATAAAACTGGGTCCACAAACATTCCATCATAGAGAGAGACGTTAAGGAGGCCTCAGCATTTGGGCATCTGAGGGATAGAAATTACTTGATTACGGGTAAAGTTGCTTATCTTTGTGGGACCCAATTCACTGAAGTAATAGGGACAACATGTATCCCAAGGAGGGTGGATGAGGAGGTAATGACCACTTTCAAAAGGAAGATAGGAGAAGGGAAGGAGAATGCAAGCAGAGAGAGAGAGAGAGAGAGAGAGAGAGAGAGAGAGAGAGAGAGAGAGAGAGAGAGAGAGAGAGAATGAATGAATATGAGAATACTAACTAGTCTGAGTTACAGGACCAAAGAATTGGTGCTGACTCTTACCTTTTCTGCTTGTCTGAGACCTAGCTGAGGGTCCTCCTACTGAAGCACCCCCTTTTCAAGCAGCATTGCCTAAATCCTTCTCTACTCTATCTCTGTGCCTTGTTCATTCCTCTTTGCCTTACATGCAGAATTGTTTTAAGACCTGTTTTTACTATGAAATCTGTTTTGGGCTCAGCCTCTAGGATCATACTCGGTTCAGTAAATAGTCCATAAATACTGTCTACTTAGATGGATTATATTTCAAAACAATTAATAGAACCTAACATTTATTGAACACTTGAAATTTATAATGGATGCTGGTTCCTAAGTCTTCAATTTAGCAACACCTAAGGAATGCCAGTAACTGTTTGCTGGGGTTTTCTAAGGAAGCACAGCCAAAAGGACACAGAGATACATTGGAATTGGCTCTTAAGGCTATGGAGGCTTAAAAGTCCCACATTCTTACTAATTGGGAATACAGGGAACCAGATCTTTGGGGAAGAGGACAGCATGGAGAAGGGTAGTGGGGACAGGGAATGAATGACAACAGAGTATAACCACACAGATGTATAAAGAACTCCTTGGTAGAATCCATTATTTGAATACTGTGGTGGTCTGAAGCATGTCTCCCATAGGATCATGTACTTGAATACTTGATCCCTATTTGGTGGCACAGGTTAGGGGGTTATAGAACCTTTAGGAGGTGAGACCTTGAGGGAGGGAAGTACATCACTGCGGACAGGCTTTGAGAACTTATAACCTCACCCTGCTTCCTGTAATGACCTGTCAGGATGGTCTCTAAGCCTCTGAAATCATAAGCCAAAAGAAACTCTTCCTTATTCTTTTGGTCATAGTGTTTATCACAGCAACATAAAGTAATAAATGTATATGTTAACCTAAAAATTAAAAGGGGTGGGGGGAGGAAACCGTATACTTTTAAGGCAAAGGCAATGGATCTAACTATTAGGTTCACTTGCTAAGCCTACAGTTCCATCTATTATGATTATGTAAACTGTCTTAACTGCCTCCTCCCAGGTAAAGAGCTGTTAGAAAGCATTAAAACAAAAGTCATAGTCATGACCATGCTAACAATGGAAAACTGCATGTTCAAAAAATAAACTTTTATTGTATAAGCTTAAGACTCGAAGTAGTTTTTAACATTCTTGTATGACACATGCTGCATACAGACCTGTCAAAACTAAAATACTACTATATATATAAGTATATATATATGATACAAATTAGTGCTTACGTTCAAAATGTTTAGCTGTTTCTAAAGAAAAGGTACACACCTCAGAATTTGTCAGTTTTAATTTTAGTGTAAAAGCAAATGTGATTTATATTTTTTGTTCTATGGATGGATTATTATTGCACTATGTGACCAAAAGTCAGCAAGAGCTTTCTCTTATATCCAAACTGAATGGCAGAACTAAAACAGTGCCACTTAGGACTTTGTGAAATTTCAGAAGAACTTTACTTTGTATTTCTGAAGTAACAAAAATGTGTCTGTTACAATGACAAAAAGTGCCATCTTGCTAAGATACTGAGGTAGTCACAGATATGCAAGCAAAACACTTGTACAAATAAAATTAAAAAAAAAAAACATTTACTGTAGCAGTAAAAGGGTAAAGGCCTTTGCCCAATTGCTTTCCAATTCTATTTGAGGTTAACTCCACAGAAGAGCACTAGCACTAGATGACTAGCACTGTAAATCCAGTCAAAACCCCATGGCTAAGAAGGTATGAAGTCCTAGTGGAAACTTACACTATTGTACAGCTAAAGTGACATAACCCCAAATGCCTTTTAAATATATGTTTATACTCAAAGCCAGACAAACACTACTCTCAGACTTAATCAAAGAAGTCTCACTTTGCAGTAAATGGAAACAAATGTAGAGTCTCATGCCTGCACAAGATACTGAGAATAAAGGAGGGCTGTGGAAGTGGGGAGGAAGCAATCTAAGAGCTGCAAGATAGGAAAAGGGCTTAAAATGCTGTCTTCTAAACACAAGAAAGCCCTGGCAATTATCAACTCAAGCAGCTTCAGATGGAGAGGTGGCTCGTGGGTCCCTACCACCTACTACTTACCAAACTGCTGGAAACTTAACAGATTCTGAAAGAGGGAAGCATACTACTCAATTGTGTACTCACCGGTGAGCATACCAGGCTATAATACAAAGTTCTAAACCCAAGGTTATGCAGATGGCTCTAGTTAAACTCTGTGGGACACGGGACAACAAAGAAGTCTCGAAAATAGGAAATGGTATCTGTAAAGAGGAAGAGGAATTGGCAGCAACAGGAGGGAAATAAAAACAAACTGGGGTGGGGATAACAAGAACACTATGCATGTATGGAACTGCACACAACACAATTGATATAAGCAACAATAACAAAAACTGCTAAGTTTCCACACCCTTTTCTAAAATCCTCAATAATCTATTTCTGGGGTTGGGGATTTAGCTCAGTGGTAGAGCACTTGCCTAGCGAGCACAAGGCCCTGGGTTCGGTCCCCAGCTCCGGAAAAAAAAAAAAAAAATCTATTTCCGATTTAGCTGTGAATCAAAGAAAACAAGACGAAGATTTTGTCTGTGCACCTCCTTATCTGGCTACTTTTGAATGGTGCCTGGCAAACAGCAAACCCTTTGATATTTGTTGACTAATACCACACAAATAAAAGTTACCAATGCCCCATACTTGACATTTAGTAGTTACTTTGTATTGGAAAAAAAATCTAGAAGTACTACTAATGAACTATCATTTAGTTAGAATGGCCAGATATTGTGGTATATGAAATGCTCCTCCCCTCTCCCCAGCTCACATACTAGGACCCAGTTGCTCTCTGAGGGCTATGGAGAAGTGACTGGATTCTCTTTAATCGGTGGATTAATCCCCTGATGGATACAGGGTTTAATGGCATTACTGGGAAGTAGGGGTGGGAGCCTAGCTGGAAGATCTCTTAGAAGAGTGTACATGAGGATTCTACTTTGCCCTGGTCCCTTCTGCATTTCCTTTTCTGTGCTTCCTGTCTACAATGAGGGAAATGAGCGCCTCTGCCACATGACAGCTTCCTAGCAGCTTCACCCATGCTGAAGTAGAACTACTTGGTGCTACAGCTGTAAGCAACACCAACTATAATAACCAATGAACTAACAGATATACCAACCTACATTTGAGTGCAATCGATTCGTTGGTCTGTTATCTGAGTCTAATCTGCATTGCACAGACATTTGATTATGTTCTTCCCAAGAAAAGTCATGAAACAATATATGTTAGTATACTAGCCTTAGTATAATAGTATTGTATTAGTATTTTTTTAAACATTTATTTACTCTGTGCATGTGTGTGTGGTGTGTATGCACACACCATGAAGCATATATGGGGTCAAAGAGTTAAGCGTTCATCCCTCCCACTATTCATTCATTCACCTGTGAGAGAGTTCATTCCTTCCACTGTAGACTCTGGAAGTAGAGCACTGGCTATGAGTTGGCAACAAGTGCCTTTACCTGCTGAGCCGTCTCACCAGCCCCAGGACCAGAATTCTTAAAAACAACACTATATTACAAACATCTTCCCACTCTATGATAGATTGTGTCCTACAGAGCTACAAAAATCATTTACATCTTCTGGCATTTGTAGTGCATTCATTTTTCCATACATCAACACTCCTCACTTTACCAGTGACTGTTTAAACATCAAGTGACAGAACACAAAAAAGTTAGGATCCCATTCAACTTCATGGTATCCATGTGCAGTTGGCTTTTTATCAACATCAACACAAACTCTAGAAAAGCATTTTTTTAAACTCCCATAAACCTAAGTTTAATTTATTAAATTTATTTTTGGTGCTGGCAATTGAACTCAAGGCCTTATTATGACAAGCAAGTATTTTGTTAAAAATTTCCCAGTCTATAAACTTCAATTTTTAAAAAGTGAAGCTTGAGATATTTTTCAACTTTTATAAAAACCAAGCCATTAGATAATGATTTTGTTATTCTGCTATTTCTGGACCTGTGATTTTTACACTGAAATGCTAAGTTCTATTCTTTATGAAAAATGACTCTCAAATGTCCTGAAATAGTTATAAAAATTTCTCATTGAATGAAGTCTAAGAAATTCTATTTATATTTTAGCTGATATGAAATTCTTGCTTACAGTAGATATTGGTTCAACAGAATTCATCCACAAGATTAAATTAGGAATGAGCATTTTCCAAAAGAGCTTACTAGTCAAGCCTACTTTTTGTTAAGGCGCTATTAACTATACATTAAGGTGAAATCTAGCAGTTCAAAATTATTTGCATAACAAGATTTCTTAAGTCAGTTATATTATAGGAGGGGAAAATATTTAGACTCAAGTCTAAAAACCAATGGCAAAATTTAGGAAAAAAAAATTAAGATAGCTAGATTTCCATAGAAAAATCTGACATTATATGCTTTTACTCTTCATGACACAGATTTTCTTTCAACTCTGTGAACTATAGGCTATTCATTTATTTACCCACTGAACCATTTTACTAGTTGCATGCAGGGTACTGGCAGGTGCTATGGATGACATCACTTCTGTACTTATAGAACAGGGAAGAAAAGTAAACCAGAGAGTATTAAAAAAAAAAATTGTACTTAGTACCAATGATGATTTATTAAGTTCAAGAGAGATTAAATGAGCCAATAATCTGAACTAAAGTGGGTGCTGGGAATTGAACACAAGTCCTCTGAAAAGCCAATTACTACTCATATTTACAAATATATTCACAAAGTTCAGCAGAACCTAAGGCCAAGAGATAAACCTACTCAAGATGTTAGAAAAGGACCAGAGCATGATTAAACAGCATATATGAAAAGTGTCACAATTTTCCAAGTAGAAAGGAATACAAAGCCACTAGTTTGGGATGGCTCCAATCTCCCTGAGTGTGGGGGTTGGAGAGGTGCATCATCATGCCAAGCATTAGGCACTGGTATTTTTTGAGACTATAGAAAAGAATAGTTTGAATATAAGTAGCCAGAGGGATTAATCTACAAACGTCCCCCCAACACACACGGACACACACACACACAACTTGCCCATAGCGAATGCAACAGAAAGGAAAAAACAGATCTGACACAATTTCTAGGTCTCTTACCTTTAATTTTTATTTCTTTCTTAAATGCTACTATTGACCTAACTGTACTATTTGATTGGTGAAATTCTGTTACAACCTGATAATATTGTCAACCCAGAGATTATGAACTCAATACTAACATAATTATTTTTTACAAACAAGAAACAAATTATTTGTGTAAGACATTTTTGATCATGATCATGAAGATGACAAAATTTTGCTCTAAGGTACAGGTCAAGCAGAAAAGAATTTAACAAAGCAAACTTGAAATATAGGACCTACGCGACTACAGCAATGAGAACAGGGATGTATAGAAATGGAGGGGGCCAGAGATAAAGCTTAGTCGGAAGGAGGCTTGACAAAGTCCAGGCTTCATCCCCAGCCTTAAACTCAGCAAGACAGAGTGCATGGTACAAGTAGGAGGACCAAAAGTTCAAGGTCATCCTCACACTCGATAGACTGTTCCAGGCTCACTAATGCTGCACTACCAAGAGCAGCCACCATAGAAGTGTGCACACTGGGGAAGATGGGAGGTCCAGGGAGAAAACTCTCTCTCAACTATTACTGTCCTCCTTCAGCAGAGTTTGAGAATGGTTCTCTTTGAGCTCTATATAACAATTTCATACAGTGTCAAATTCACGAAAAGGCTTTATTATACAATTCAAATGACCTAAGAAAGAATAAGAAAGAAAAACATAAAACTCTTTCTGGCTTGGAGTTTCTATAACTATGTAAAATTTACAGAGTCACACTATGACAAATTAATGCCTTTAAGGAACTTCATAGTTTCTTCAGCTAAATTTACTTCCTTATTAACACTGTGGCCAAAAGAAATTAAGCCATAAAAATCACAGTACATTCAGCCTAGTGTCCTAGATACTTTCCCCCTTCTGTTTGTTTGTTTGTTTGTTTGGTTTTTTTTTGTTTGTTTGTTTGTTTTTGAGAGAGAGTTTCCCTGTGTAGCTCTGACTGCCTCGTAACTCAGAAAATCAAGCTAAACTTGGTCCGACTGAAACTTTTTCCTCCTGATCAGCCTTCAGGGTAGTGGGATTACAGGTATGCCTATAACGCCCAGTCAATCTCTTTCTGTTGTTGCTTTCTATAGGCTGGCCTCAGACCTAGAGATCCTCCAGCCCCAGTTTCCTCAGTACTTAGATTACAAATCTGCTCTGCCACACCCAACTACGAATTTCTAAAATGTCTCATCTCACAGACCAGTAAGAAACTATAAAGCAGTAGCACACAATGTTCACATTACATAAAAATAAACTTCTGTTAAAAGTGATGAAAACAGAAGTTTACCAGTTAACATTTTCACTAAGTATAAAACATAAATTTAGAACCTACAAAGAACCACTGCTTCCTTTTTAAAAATAAACAAATTGAAAACCAAGATATAAAACCAGGATAGTTCTACAATCAACTTCACGGGAACATAATGTCATTAAGTATGCAAGCAAACCTGAATTCTGACAAACTTAGGTTTAAAGTTCACCTCTACCATTTCCCTCCTATATAAGGCTTTTAAAATCTTAATTTACTTACAGGTAAAGGTACTTCAAACTTAAAAAAGAAAACGCAACCTATTTTTCTTATGTGATAAGCACATACAAACTACAGTATTATACATCATAGTACCTCCCCTTCTTCAGACCTAAAATCTAAACAAAAACTCAAGTGTAAAAAGTATTTAAAACTTACTCCTGAAAATCACAAGCAAGGAAATAACAATAGAGAAGCATGATTTAAGAACTGGTCTTAAATATTACAATTAAATCCATTTCTGATCCATATGGAACACCCTCCTTCTAAAACAGTACAAGTCTACTGGGTAATAAAAGTGACAAGAATATTGTTTTCAATTTACTGGGTTATTTAAATTTCACTAGAAAGTTAAGCCACTGATTTCTTCAATTTAGAAAATACTGTTATAAAATCTGAATGTGAATCCCACCCTAAGAATTCTCTTCTCACTATCTTCCAAGTCAATTGAGCGCCTAAAAATTACATGAAAGAAAACAAAACATGAAAAAAAATCCCTCCAAGAACTTTCAAACATTATTTTTCTTGTAGTGTGCACTGGTATATTTTCAATTAACAGCTTAACACTATTCAATGTTACTGTACAGCAACTTTTATGGACTTAGAGTCTAACTCTGTGAATTAAAGTATGTTTGCCCCCATTTTGTTAGGTTATCTACCCTTAGTGGTTCTCTAACACCCAACTAAAACTGAGTATGTTTCCCACACCGGTGTACTTCATCTGGAACTTAAAAACTAAGCTAAGGTCAGACATTTCCAAAGTGCACCACACTCATGTCAGTCAAGTCTTAAGTTTCAAAAAACGTCTCGGTCTTTTCCAGAAAATATTCAAAATGTATAGAGTTCCCCTCACACTACTCGCCCCTAGGTATGAGGTCGCCCTCAGTCGCCAAAGAAAATGGGCAAGAGTCTCAGTTCAATCATCAGATTTCGTATCACAAATGTGAGAACTTGAGTCGTGCATTTGGTCCCAGTGCTGTCACAGCATTTAACACACAGTAAAAGGAGTTGCACCCGCTCGCCCTCTTCGGAGTTGGTCCTATCAGGAAGATGGGATGTCACCAAATCTGCCCCAAGGGGGGGAAGCGGCCAAGTTGGACAGAAAACAACTATTGGGGGGAGGTGTCTTTGTGAACAATACTGCCTTCCGGGGAACATGGGAGCAGCAATTCAAAAAAAGAAGAAAAAGGTAATGACAATATTAATAAAAGAAATGGATGGCAGGGGGTTGGGGGGAAAGGGGGCGGGATGTAGAAACTGCGACCTCCAGAGGGAAGGAAACACCCTGGAGAACCAGGAAGCACTTCGCGTTGGGGAGGAGAAACTGCAGGAAAAAGTGAGGGTCGGCTAAGCCGTTTCCCCCGCCCGCCCGCCTCACGGCGAAAGCCCCAGGCCAGGCGGCGCCGCTCCGCTGTCGGCCGCTCCCCAGCCCGGACCCCTAGGGCCCGGTCCCGCCGCCCCCGCTCCCGCCCGCGGCCGCCCGGCTCCGCTTCCTATTTTCGGAGCACACACCCTACAAGGAGCGGAGGGGCCCGGCCTCGGGGAGCCGAGGCAGCACCCCGCTCGAGAGGCGCAGGCGTGCGGCCCACCACCAGAGCCCGCCCGGGGTCAGACTCCAGCCCTCGCGCCTCAGCTCTCGGTCCCGCCCGCCCTGCTCCTCACCGCCGCGGCGCCTACCTTCTCCTCATCGGACAACTGCTCCTCCAGATCCGCCATCTTCCTTCTGGCGACAAACCGTGGCGCTGGTGGCAGCAGCGGCCACCTGACTTCCCCCTTTCCGTGCGGTCTTCCGCGCCGCGCGCCCCCGCCAAGGGAGGGGCCCGCCGCCCAGGCCGCCGCGCACGCGCCCCGGAGCTCCGCCTCCCGGATCCAAGCCACTGCGCACACGCCCGGGAGCTCCGCCTTCCTCAAGCCGCCGCGCACGCGCCCCAGAGCTCCGCCTCCCTCCTCTGATCGCAGGCCTGAGCGCCACTGTGCGCGTGCGCAGCGCCTCCAAAGTCGGATTGCTATGGTATCTTCTGTCATCCTGCTCTGGTGCCTTCTCTACCCAATGATGACCATATGGACCAGGTTGGCGATGAGTACATTCTGAGCCCATGACTTTGTTCCCACCAAGTCCTGAACGCTGCCAACAAAAAATGTGAAAAGCTGTACCAATTTAAAACATTTTTAAGTATTAGGAAAAACACTGTTTTAATTAAAATAGGCACACACAATCCAGTCCATAATTGAAAGATTACTTTTGATATATTCATTTATTCATCCAAAACTATTTATTGGTCTTTTATGATAGGAAGGCCCTGGTGCTAGTTCTTAGGAATAAGAAAAGGAGGGAAAAAAACCCAGACAAACCTAAATCCCAGAGAAACTGCTCTTAAGCTCACCTCTATTAATTAGACATTGAGTTAGGGAAGGCATTGTACTCTTGGAAGGAAATAAAATGTTAAGTTAGCCTTGGATGTGTACCCTCATGAACTGGCTATCCAGAATACTTACAGGTCATTCACTAGAAATTTCAATTTCATGGAACCAATTTTTAGGTAAATATCCTATGAAGGATTTGAAACATTCTAAAAACATTATTTATTGTTTTCAAATTTTACTGGCTGTCTCTTATTTTTATTTGCTAAATCTGGCAGCTCTACTACTGAAGCTTCAAGTATTAAAGAAAAAAAAAGTTAAGGATGAAGTCAAAGCTGACACAAGAAGCAGCCAGAAACATTGTTAAAATTGAGTTGCTAGTTCAGTAAACCTGAGTGAACCAGAGAATCTATATTTCTTACAGGCTCCCTAGCACGAGGAGTGCTATTCATCTGAAAACTACCCTTTGTTTGTGGAGGACTTAGAATTTAGCTAGGAGGTAAGACTTTAATAATTAGAAAGTGAGAAGCCATTGAAGGCATTCGGACAGTGTCACGACATGAACGGAACATGCTTGGCAGTGTCAGTCTGACAGCTGTGTGTAAATAACAGGTAAGAGTGCCCTTAAGAGTTCAAATAGCTATTTGGGTCCAAGAACACTATCATTAAGTGACTTACTAAAGTGTTTCGTTTGCAGAACAGAAGAGGAAGCTGACACGCGAGGGAGCCGAAAGTGTCCAGTTGAAGATAAACCCATGGAGACAGTATGCAAGTTAATAAAGTACAGTGTCTGGCCAAAGCTGTCAGGAGCGACAAATCAATATCAATTTCCTCTTTTATAGTTTCTAAACCCTCGCTTTATTTATTGCTCCCAGCAATTGTGCGTGCTTAAGTATTACTGTACCTCCAAACCAAAGTTCAGTAATTTAACCAACGCTGCATGCTCCCACATGACTGAATCCTAGGCATTTTTTCAACATCCCATATTCTTTCCACTACCAGAACTTTCTCCACAGAATAAAACTTAATGGAGGTACCCTCTCTGGCATGCCAGCAATCCAGTTCACAGCACCTGCTTCATCAACAATATCTCTGGAACTCAGGGTTTTCCCTCCAATGTTGTTCCTGTTGACTTAGCATTTTATATTCTGTGCGGTGGGTACTCAGTAAATGTTGCATAGTAACTTACGGGCGGCACTGCTCTTTACAAGCCTCGCCAAAAATCTCATACGGTTTTGCAATAATCTGAGTCAGAGTATGTTTCTAGCTGTGTCTTTGGTCATATTCTACATATGGTTCCCATAGTAATTCAAAGAGCAGTTAATTACCTATAATGTTGAATAGTCCCTATTGTAATCTCTTAATACTACCTTCTTGATACAGCTAAAGAGAATTGCCGAATTTAAGTGACATGTATTTGGAAGGGATTTCAGTAGGTATGAATAAGAACTGATTGTTACACGACTGCATGAAGAAACGTGCTGGTACCCTTGCCTCTGGTGCTTCATAATCAAGAGGTAAGCAAAAGTTTCCTTACACAGTTCTACCCACATGAGAACTTCCACCCCCTTTCTCTCTAAGATAAGTCTTATTTACTCCTTGAGAATATTAGAGAATATATTTTGATCTTATCGAATCCCTTCCCCCTCCCCAACTTCACCCACATCCTCTCATGATCTTTCTATTTAATTTTCAAACTCAATACTCTTTTGCTTTCTGGTGGTTGGGCCTGTCTTTTTAAGATTGCTTTAAAAAAAAAAGATTCTTTTAAAATGTGTGTTGGTGGTTTGCCTGCATTTATGTCTGTGTGAGGGTGCCAGATCCCCTGGAACTGGGGTTATAGACAGTTGTGTGTGACCACGTGGGTACTGGGAATTAGCAGCCAGTGTTCTTAACCACTGAACCATCTCTTCAGAACTGCCTTCTTTTCCTTCAATCTCCTGTAGATATGCTCAAAGTCTGTAGCTATATTTTAAATTTACCATGAAGGTTGGTGGGATGGCTCAGCAGATAAAGGTGTTTGCCAACAAGCCCGATAATCTGAGTTCGATCACGGATCTCCAGAACCCACACAGTAACATGAGTGAACCAACTTCTCTAAGTTGCCTTCCAACATACACACATACTGTGGCATGCACCTCCCACAAACTAACTGTGGACAGAGGTTACCTGATTTCATAGACACAAAATCTTGGGATCCATTACTGTGGAGCGGTTTCCTTGGAGATTAAAATTCTTTGTCCCAAGTCTAGTTGAGTTAACTAGTGGGTTGAATGGAGTTATTTACAGGAGTATGGTGGCTCCATTGGGAGGGTAGCCATACCAGCCTGGGCTCATAAGAGTAGCCCTCTGAGAGGTGTCTGTGTGATCTGCAGACACTGAGTCTCCTTTCTCCACTGATGGATAACTGCTCAGATAATGTGTAAAGCGCAAGAACAAGACTTGTGACTTTTGTTTAGTTCTCGAGCCTTGTAAATTTCATTACTTCCTGACGCTTCCTATGACTCCTCCTGGAAAGGAGTGTTTTGATTCTGAGAATATAGCTACAAAAACCCTCATTGAATCTTGCAATGTCTTTTTTTGTCCTCCCAGACTCCTATGTAAAGTTTTCCATTGATTTTTTTGTCATATACCCTAGTGCAAAGACATTCATATTTTATACTTATTAACATCTAGGTTCTGCTTTTTTTTTTTAAGCTCCAGTTAGCCTTGGGAAACTTACTCTGACTGTTCCCATTTATTTTCATTTGCAGTTGGAGATATTACTGGTACCTCTCTTACAGGGCTGTTCTATGGACTTAGTGAGATCCCAGGCAGTGTGCTTAGCATTCGGGCCAGCATTAATATAAGTCTTAATGATGTTAGTTATTGTCATCACAGTACCATCTGCTCTTCAAGACCATGGCCTATGTCTTTATTAGCTTCTGGCATATCTAGTGTGTGGAGCATAAGCATTTGAAGAGAAATGTTGTTGGAATGCATATCCAGTGATTCATTTCACATACCTGAATGGGAATTTTAAAATTGTGCTAGTAGTCAGGTGGTGGTTTCAAGTGTCCTAAAACGAAGTTTGGGGATTCCAGAACATGGCAGCAAACAATTCTCTTAGAGAGTCCCAAGTTATTCAATTTCCACTTAACTAACTCTGTAATTGATTTTTTAACTCTTTAATTTCCCTGTCACTGTAAATTTAAGTCTTCAGTGTTGTTATATGTTCCAAATGAATCACAGATGATGGGTAAGCCCTAATGTGATCCGTTAGGGCAAATCAAGAAAGTATTAAATTTTATATTATCACCTATTACTAACGTACAATAGTTTAGGCATACAAACAAAACAAAACATAGTTTACTTCTTCCCTATCCCTTTCTCTCTCCTTTCCCCAGAAATAACCACTAACTTGAGTCGCATGCTTGTTATTTCTACACATTCTTCTTTCTTTCCATTCAGTTTTTCTGTCTGATAACCATATAATGGAGTCTTAAAATACATTTATACAATGAATTATTATCATTTTGATAGTTTTATAAATACCATGGGTAGAGAACATTAGACCAATCACTGATAAAAGCATAAAACAAACAAGATAAAACAAAAACAACATTAAAACCACCCACCTTTACCTCCATGACAATGGAACTTTTGAAGCATGAGGGAAATCTTACTGGATTCTTTTTTTATTTTTTCAACCTGGAGGGACAAAGCAACCTAGTACACCGATATGAAAAGATAGGTCAAATATCTTTAAATGTGTATTGGTAAAGCACCATTAATGACAATGATTTTTTTCTTGGCTGTCTGTGAGGAGGGCATGGGGAAGGGGAATGTATATGAATGTGCTCAACTGGGCAAGTGCATATGGGAGCCAGAGGTTGATGGGATGTCCCCAGTTGCTTCTCTGCCTTAGTTTAGTTGGGGACTGTCACTGAACCTGGAGCTGACCAACAAGCTGTGCAGATCCACTGTCTCCAGAATCTAGCACTAGGATTACAGTCGTGGTGCTATACCTAGTTTGTGTGTGTGTGTGTTTGTTTGTTTGTATGATTATTTTTTCTTTTAACATGATTTAGGGATCCAAATCCAGTTCTTCGTGCTTGTACAACAACCATTTAACCCCCTGAGCCATCTCTCCAGCCTGGGATTGGAAACTTAAAACTTTTGCTTGACTTATTAGTAGCAACATAGCAAAAAACAAGATTGTCTCTCCCCAAAACCACTGCTATCACCCAGAGGACCAGTTCAAGGAATTGCAGTAGTGTCTGCCGAGACCCCTTCCTCTTGATTCTTTCCGAGTACCACAGTGACTCAAGTCAACTGAAAAATGTTTCCATGGCTGACATTCTCTTTACAAGTGACCTTAATCACTACTGCAGATAATCTCTCACAGGAGCCTTCCACTGTAGATCTGATGCTTTGCTAGAATGTAGGGCTATGTGCTCGGGTCACTTCCTGTGCTGCTTGTAACACGTTTTGATCCACGGTGGGTAGATGCTGAGCTATTCACACATACTGTTGGGGGCTAGAGGGTAGAGTATCGCGTCTCGTAATAGTTTCTTTTGTGAGTTGCTTTTGATGACAACAACTATGAAGGACACTCTAAATGCTCTCAGTAGATAACCTCAGAACACTTTTTATGATTTTCTTACTTCAGGCTTTCCTCCTTTACCTCACAGTATCTGTGATTTTTGGAAAGATTGAACTTGTGCTAGTGGACTGCTAAGCACAGGACTGGAATTTGGCTCCATGGATCCTCTGGGTTAGTTCCTCACCAATAACTGTCAGAACACACACACACACACACACACACACACACACACACACACACACACACCACCCTCAAAATCAAACAAAAACCAGTTACCTTGCTTCAGAACAGTACAACTCAGAAATAAAATTCACACCATTGTAATACTAGGCAAAAGATGTGAACTCGCAAATTCATCTGTTTAAATGTATTTCTTAGTCTGCAACATTACATAGCTCATGACTAAATGCAAACTTTATTTTTGTAATTCTTTTTTATTTTGAGCTTTGAAGTTATAGGTTTCCTCATGGTATTTTTATATCTTCTTAGTTTGGGTTGGTTCTCACTCCATTTTAAATATTATTCTTTTTTTAAGATTTTTTTTATTAATTTTTATTTGTATGAGCACACTGTAGCTGTCTTCAGACACACCAGAAGAGGGCATCAGATTTCATTACAGATGGTTGTGAGCCACCATATGGTTGCTGGGAATTGAACTCAGGACCTCTGGAAGAGCAATCAGTGCTCTTAACCACTGAGCCACCTCTCCAGCTCTAAATATTATTCTTAATCAGACAAACAAAATATAAAGATATGCTCATGTGATAATTTCCATGACATTTTGTTCCGACGACTTTTAGGTGAGCTGACTTATTTTAGGAAACGGTTGATTTATTAAGTCAGCATACAAAGTAATGGGTTTGACTATGGCATTTCATACATGTATATCACTTTGTTCTTATTTATCTCTCTCCCATTGTCTTACCCTATCCATCCTTTAAAAATATCCCTACCTTTTAAGAAATGTGTTGTTCTTTGACAACTTCATGTATGTCTATATTTCAACTGCTCCCCCATTATCCTTTCTTATCCCCCTTCTGACTCCAACCAAGCCTCTTCTCAACAAGTGACCTCCTGCTTCCATTTTGTTGTTTGTTGTTGTTTAACAACTGTTACCTGCATAAGCAGCAGTGAGGGGTTATTCACCAGATCATAGTCAACTTGTCTTTTTGGTTGTGAGCCTTAGCCTTTAAAGGCTGAGCCACCTCTCCTCCACTTAGCCAGAGAGAGCATGAACAACTTAACAACTGATCTACATTTTGGAGGCAGAAGCAGGGTGGAGTCCCATTGCTTTAGTAACCATTAATCTCCAGTAACTCCATAGGGAGGGTGGAACCTCATGAGCCTCTCCCAATTCTATGATAGAGTGTTGATGGTTCCAAGCTGGTGAATGTTTTGTGCACATAACAGCAGCCTTAGCTTTCACATGCCTGTCACTTGCATATTTTCTTTTGGAATATGTCTTTGAATACCTTTTCATCTGGCTTGCATTCTTACTGGTTGAATTTAAGGTCTACTTTTCAAACTCTAGTCCTAGCAACTTTTTGTTTCCTAGTGTGATTCTATGAGGTGATTCTCCTGATTAAACCAGCCACTGCAAGGCATGCTTTAGTCAAATTTCTCCTGTCTCTGCTCATCTCTTCCTTGGCACTAGAGAAAACTCTTAGGTTTTACTTTCACTTCTCTCACAAGAAGACAATGAGAGTGAAAGAAAAAGGGAAAGGGACTTGCATATTCATGAAATTTAAGACATGTATCAGGGTGGGGGAAACAAAAAGACATGTATCACTTACGGTATTCCAATCTCCCATGTACACAAAATGCTAAATGTATTTTGTGTTCATTGTAGTGAAGAAAAAAAACCCTGAAAGTTATGAAGTGCATGGGATTGGCCACAATAAATGTCTCAAAGTAAGGCAAGAGCTCCAGAGAACTGAATTATCTTGTAGTTGTGGGTATAATGGAAGCTGTTCTGGAAAGTAAAACAGTGGTTAACCCAGAGTAACTCAGGAGAATTCACTGTAGCTCAGATTTGTATGCTAAGCAAGCAGTGAGCTCTAGCAGATCTGAGAGGAGAACAAAAGACTGATGTTCAAGTCTCAGAGGCGGCTACATTTCATAAAAAATGATCCCTCATTTGCCTGTGCTTATTTTCCCATGGAAAGTCCTAGTGTCAGCTAAACAGGGAGTTTTGGGGAAACTGTGTCTTTAGAATCGACATGCATATTTTTATTGCCAATTCAGAATTGTTTTCACCGTTATCAGGAGCCGACTGGGAGATGGGAAAGGCCTTCCAAGGGAGCGAGGCTTTCTTTGGCTGGGTTGGAGAGGAGTAGTGCAGGCGGAAAGTGAGCAGAAAAGGGAAGTGTCCTGTTTCCCTCCCTGCTCTGGAGCTCACAGAAAAGGGAAGCTGGAAGTTCCCAGGCTGAGCAAGTGAAACTACACGCAAGACTTAGGGTTCCAGCACGGCCTTGCACTAGTTTAGATAGAATTTTGAGCATCAAGAAATCTTTAACCCTAGTTCATGCAAATCCTAGGGACCTGCAAATTCATCCCCAAATAGGGAAAGGTGTGTTGAAAGCTATATCCAAGATGAAGCAGAATGAAGATGGTGAGACATTCAGAACATGGTAACTAAAATGAGAGTTCGCTTGAGCATCTGAGAGAGATTATTTATATCCTCAGTCATGTTTTGGCATAGTTTTTAAAAGAGTTTTCTCTGGAGATGGTTGTAGCTCAGTGGAAGGGGGTGCGCTTGGCACTCATGAAGTGAACTGAGTTCAACTTCAGAAGTAAATAGGGAATAAGACACAGCTCTGGAAAGGCTACGGAAATAAAGCATTTCTGGAGACTAGCATTACTAGTTAAGTAGTAGAATCAACTAGACTTGAGGCCTGACAAATAATTGAATCAGCTGATTGATTGATGTGGCCTGGGGCATGAGGATGTAAAGAAATGTAAAGGAAAGAAATATGTTCTGACTTATAACTGAAGAGCATTAAATTGGCTATGCTATGTTCCCTCATAGTTTCCTGTTTAAGTGGAAAGGTGAAGTTGTAGAATAGTGGTCCTATAGGCATTAGTGGCTCAGCATTCATAAGCTGAGGCAAAGGAGTTGTGTTGAGTTTGAGGCTGGCCTCGACTACATAGGAAGCACCAGGGCTTCATAGTAAGATCCTGTCTTAAAACAACAACAGAGCGTTACATTCTGGAGAAATGAGTACAGTTCAGTTTACATACCAAAACATGCAATAATGTCATATGTGACTGTCTGCAGCAATATACAGTGCTCTTTTATGTCCCATTTTGCTTGACTTTGTGAATGGAAGTTACTGGGAAGAACCCCATCTTACATTGAACCTTCTGTTTAATTTCAATGATGTTGGGGAAGTTGTAATGTTAAAAATCCAGAAGCTATCTCCAGCTATCAGTAGACCCTTTAGTAGCCATTTCTTGCTCTCTCTGTGTCTAACTCATCTTTGTGACCATTAGGTAAATCCTTCTAAACATATAAATAGAAAATTAGCTTCCACCAATCAAAGGGCTAATAGTGTAGTTCACAACACCAGAGGCCTATATCTGAGATCCTCTTAATTTGAGGAACCTGCCCACCTAATGTTTCCACTGATGTGTTTTAAAAGTCCATTGGTCTGTGTCTTAGTTAGGGTTTTACTGTTGTGAACAGACACTATGACCTAGGCTCTTATAAGGACTTATAAGGTCTTATAAGGACTCTTAGAAGGACAACATTTAATTGGGGCTGGCTTACAGGTTCAGAAGTTCAGTCCATTTTCATCAAGGTGGGAGCATGGCAGGCATGGTACATGAGGAGCTGAGAATTCTACATCTTCATCTGGAGGCTTCTAGGAAAATATTGACTTCTAGGCAGCTAGGACATTGGTATTAAATCCCATACCCACAGTGACACACCTACAGCCAACAAGCCTACACTTCCTAATAGTGCCACTCCTTGGACCAAGCATATACAAACCATCACATTCCACTTCCTGGACCCATAGACTTGTTTAAACACATGAGTCTGTGGGGCCATACCTACACATAGCATAATAAAAAGTATGTTTTGTCCAACTTCCAAAACCCCCATAGTCTATAGCAGTTTCAACAATGTTAAAAGTCCAAAGTTGAAGGTCTCATCCGAGATTCATCCAATCACTTAACTGTATTCCCCAAGGCAAGACAGGAAACCAGATGGACAAACTCCAAACTCTGCATCTCCATGTCTGATGTCAAAGCGATCTTCAGATTTCCAACTCCCTTTTCATCTTTGTTGACTACAATAAACTTTTTTCTCAGGGGCTCATTCTGTTCCCTGTTAGCAGCTTTCCTCAGCCGACAGCCCACAACTCTGGCATCTCGAACATCTTGGGGTCTCCAAGACAACTTCAGTGTTACAGCTTCTTGTTTCAATGTATGGGATCCACACATGATCTTCTGGGCTCCTCTAAAGGGCTGACATTGCTTCTCCAGCTCTGTCCTCTATAACACTCTAAGCTCAGGTTGATCTACTCCACTACCACAGTTGTTCTTGGTGATCATCCCACAGTACTGGCATCTCCAGTACTCTGGAGTCTTCTGCTGCAACTAGACTTCACCAATCACCTCTCATAGGCTCGATTCATAGTGCCTAGCCTCAAATCCCTTGCATGGCCCCTTCAGTCCTGGGTCATCAACTGCAACTGAGACTGCACTTTCACCAATGGCCTTCCATGGCTTCTCACAGAGCCAAGCCTCAGCTGCTCTTCGTGACCCCTTCAGGCCTTCAAAACCGCACCAGCTGGGTGACTCTTACACATTTCTAGTACAGCTGCAGCAGGAGGTACAACCTTGACTATCTCTGTAATACAGCTTCTTTGTGCTCTCAGAAAACACTTCCCAGAAGATATCACCTTAGTGATGCTGGAATCTTCTTAATCACCACTAATTTCTTAGCTCCAGTTAACCAGCATCAATTGTCCCAGTAGTCTCATTCTCCTCTTGACTATAAAGCCAGCAACACATGGCTGAAGCTGCAAAAGTTCTGCTGTATGCTGGAGCTGGAACACGCCCCCTTGATCTATTACATCATCATGAGCTTTCTGTTTTCTAAATCCTGCACACTGTATAATTTGGCTGTCCCGGGACTTGCTTTGTAGATTGACCTTGATCTCAGAGATCTGCATGGCTCTGCTTCTTAGCATTAAAAGCATGTTCTACCGTGCTTGCACCTAAATTTAGCTGGGTGGGATCCTGCCCCAAGGTCACCACTTCCTTAATTCAATTTAATATCTTTGAACACAGGATTCAGTTTCATTTCACTTCCTGGTTCCCCATTAATACTCAAACCATATATTTTATATTTTTCCTTTCTAAGCTTGCTATGCTTACTCAAAATGCCCTTCATGAGACTTAACCAGAGAACAAAGTAGGATCTGTTTTGAACAAGACCCTACTTTGATAGGCATTTCTGAGACTTCCTCTGTCAATGCAATTAATCTGAGTCTCTTCACCTTAGCCTTAGGCAAATTCTTCAGTCAAGGGCAAAAAGCAGCTAAGTTCATTGCCAAAATACTATAAAAATTGTCTCTAGGCCACATACTGAAGTCTTCTCTGCTGAAACCAGGTCTGCACAGTTCAAATCACAGCAACAACATTTTCTATATTCCTACTAGGATGGCTCATTAATCCCCACTTAAAACATTCCATGGCCTTCCAGACCTAAAGTCCCCGAATCCACATTCTTCCAAACAGATGATCAGGCCTATCACAGCAATACCTCACTCCTGGTACTAATTTCTATCTTAGTAGGGTTTTACTGCTGTGAACAGACACTATGGCCAAACCAACTCTTACAAGGACAACATTTAATTGAGGCTGGCTTACAGGTTCAGAGGTTCAGTCCATTTTCATCAAGGCAGGAATATGGCATTATCTAGGCAGGCATGGACCTGGAGGAGCTAAGAGTTCTATATCTTTATCTGGAGGCTGCTAGGAAAATACTTACTTCCAAGCAGCTAGGACATGGGTATTAAATCCCACACCCACAGTGACACACCTACAGCCAACAAGGCTACACTTCCTAATAGTGCCACTCTCTGGGACCCCCTGAATCTGTGTTTCCAGGCTATGGTCACTCTATGTGACTCCAGGACAAATTAACTTTTACCTTCTTTGAAGTAGAAATTGTACTTTTCGCATCAGCACCATCTGGCAAGCATGGTTTGGACAAGTTTCTTCCTTCCTCCAAATACATTTTGCCATTTAGCTTTCTGTAATAAGGACCAGTAGCTGATAGAGGCCTGCAGCTTCTAAATGGGACTCAGAATTACATATGTGGGTAGGGTCTTGTTCAAAACAGAATCCTTTGGTGCCTGGTGGGGAGCAGGCACCTGACATCTGAAGCTCTCCATAGTATTCCTATGTGTGGCTTTAGCATCGTTATCATCGTCAGTAAACCTCTAATGATCCAGCAAATCATTGGCAGCAGGAGATAGTATCACTACTCTAGGAATAAAGGAGCCATTGATCATTAAATAAGATATGATCTCAGAGTCTCTTCTTGCAGTTCACTAGTAACCCTGAGACATGAAAGACGCTTACATGTACTGAAGAGAATATATTTCCTCTAACAGCAAAACTCTTTTCTTTTTTTTTTTTCACTAAGTGTTTAACAGAATCATTTGTGATAGGAAAATGCTTTTCTTAAATTTCCCTAAAAGGATTGTTTTCTAAAAATGGTAGCATGAGAAGCATTAACCTAGAAAAAATAAGATATATCCATTTAGGTACTGTTAAAATATACTCACATTGACTCATATAGATTCTGTTAAATGTAATGACTAGGCAAGATGCATCTTCACTAAGAAGGTCCTAGAAAAGGCCTCTAGTCTTCCTTGCAGGTAAAGGTAGATTAGCCCTATGGCTGGTCCTGAACCCCCTCTCCATCCTAGCTGTTCCCCTCTATCTCAAATGTCTGTGGTGTCTCTTAAATTTATAGCACTAGGATGAGTGACTATATTTCTAGCTGGTTCTACACATTTCTGTGTGGATCGCTTAGGCTTCATTTTAGAAAAGAAAATGCAATTCCTGTTTCCTTGCAGATTCTGGGTTTTGCTTGCTTGTTTGCTTATTTTTGTTTTGTTTTGTGTTTTTCTTGACTTTCCCTGCTACAGTCCTGATGTTTTTGTTTTTTAATCAGAGATTCAAATGCTGTTGACAAACAGTTTTTCCTTCCTTTGTTTTGAGACATAGTCTTACTTTATAGCTCAGGCTACCCTGAATTCACCATGTAGCCCAGGTTCCTGCAATCCTCTTGCTTCAGCCACCCAAGGGCACTGATTACCACAACACCTGGATCTGTGTCTACTGTCAATGTCCACAGTGTTCCCCTTCTTAGGTGAAAATGATCTCTGGTCCTCAGTGGAATTTCTCCTTCATGGAGTCTCCCTTCCCCCATCTTAACTTTCTTTTCTGTCAGGTTGTTAAGAATCTATAGTTTTGGGCTGGGGATTTAGCTCAGTGGGAGAGCGCTTACCTAGGAAGCGCAAGGCCCTGGGTTCGGTCCCCAGCTCCGAAAAAAAGAAAAAAGAAAAAAAAAAAAAAGAATCTATAGTTTTGTCAGGCAGTGATGGCACATCCCTTTAATTCCAGTATTCAGGAGGAAGATCAGGTGTATCTATGAGATCAAGGCCAGCCTGGTTGACAGAGGAAGTTCTAAGACAGCCAGAGGCAGAGCTACAGAAAGAAACCCTGTCTTGACTCCCTTTGCCCCTCAAAAAAAATGAATAGTTTTCCTATGATGTATTGAACTAAGAGAGGAAAATGTTTCCTAGGCTCTACTACTAACCAATATCATTCTCTAAACAAACTTCTCCTTACCTTTCCCCATACTGCACTCTGTGATCATGTTAGAGCTAACATGCTTTGTGACATTGTTAAGTGTTCTACCATTTCTTTCCCATGTCTTCTAGGTCTCTGATGAAGCCTACTTAGCCAGTTATTCTCTCTGTCTCTCTGTCTGTCTGTCTGTCTATCTGTCTGTCTCTCTCTCTCTGTGTGCATGTGTTTGTGTATGTGTGTAATGTGTGTGAATGTGTGTATGCATGTTGAATGTCTGAAGTTGAAGATGGGCATCTTATTTGATTGCTTTCTACCTTATTAATCAAAGCAGGGTCTCTCAGGTGAGCTCAGAGCTTACATGAGCTTACATAAGAGTTCCTATGTCTCTTACTCGACGTGACTGGAATTAAAAACAGGCCACCGTGCCCATTAGCATTTATGTGGCTTTGGGGATCCAAGCTTTGATCCTCATATTTGTACATCATGCACTTTAAACAGTTAACTGTCTCTTCAGGCCAGAGTCATCCTTTTACATTCCCCATGCAACTGGAGCACAGATTGAATAACAAAAGACTAAAACATCTCAAGTCCCGAAGAAAGACTAATTATGCATCTCTCATCCAAATCACTAAAAAAAGATATCTATAGCCATAAATAAGCTTCTCTTCAAACAT
Organism: Rattus rattus; assembly: GCF_011064425.1. Taxonomy (NCBI): domain Eukaryota; kingdom Metazoa; phylum Chordata; class Mammalia; order Rodentia; family Muridae; genus Rattus; species Rattus rattus. The sequence continues at coordinate 121,339,357 of NC_046159.1, forward strand.
TTACTACTCAAAGCATTCAGTGTGTTCTCTTGTCTCTGCCTTCTCTCAGCAGTAAAATGTGGAATTCATATATCCTGTGTGTAAATGGCCTTTATTGTTGTATAATATTTTTTAATACAATAAATATAATCATCCTATTGAGGGACATGTATATTGTTTCTACTAGTAGATATATGCATTGCTAACACCTTCACTCAGTCTGCGGATTGTTTTTTTTTTTTATTTTGAAGGCAGTATCATTTTATAATTAGAACATATTAATTTTAATTAAGACCAAGTTGCCCATCGCTCTTCTCGTTTATCTTCTCTCCACCCACTGTTTGAACGTTTTAGTGACACTTGATTTGAAGGTTTTCCCAACAACATTCTCTTTCTCAGATTTTCTTTGTTTCTTCATTGTTGCAAGCATTTTCATCTTCTCTTCTCAAGTATTTGGGAAGCTACCCAACAAAAAATATTTTCTGAGGGTGCTTATTTTTGCTTCTTCCTGTTTCTAGGAGGAGATTCAGTTCTAGTCTCTAGAAAGACCAGTGTCTTTCTAGTTTGGGATGCTATAACATAGACTAGATTGTTTATAAACAACAGGATTCTATCCTTTATCAGTCTAGATGCTAAAACATTCTAGATCAAGATGCAGACAGGTTCAAGTATCTGGCAAAGTTTTCCTAGCTATTATCTTTACCTGGTGCAAGGGGCAATCTAGCTTTCTGTTTTCTTTTGTTTTTTAATAAAGGCCCTGGCAACGAGGGCTCTACCTTCATTACTTTGTCTCAGTCTAAATCCACTCTATATCTAAACAGCATTACCACAGGTGTTAGGATTTCAGCATATGACCAGAGAATATACGCTACAAAACACCTTTAGAATGCCACCTCTTCTTTGTATCCCTCTTTTGTCTTTTCTTCCACACTTCAATTCCTTTGAAGTGATTAGTATGCTGCCCCCTATACTATGGAAACCAACAATTGTCCTACACTCTTTTTATTCCCAACCTTCAGTAGCTATGAGGAAGAAGACAGGGCCCATCTGTGGCATCTTATTTTATGTTGTTACTCTATTTATTTAGCTAATTAAATTACAGGTTTGACAATGTACATGCTCAGATTCCTAGATTCAGGCCACAGAAGGTCCATAAAGCCATTATTCAGTATGAAGAACAAAAATGACAAAAGTTGAGTTGACTACTCACGGTAGTACAAGTGGCCCAACTTGTCTGAGCAGAGGATCAATGGATACGGGGTTTGGAGGAAGCATGGAGTTCAGGGATTCTTGGAGTTACCGAAGCTCAAGAATCTTGATATCATCTATGAAAGTGTGGTTACATATGTATAGATATTGACTGATTGTCACCGTAGCATGTGTATTAGCGTGAGTATATGACTGCCTAGCTTCCTTAGGAGACTGATATTGGGCCTGGACAGATGGTTTAGCAGTTAAGAGCATTTGCTGCTCTTGCAGAGGACCTGGGATTGGGTCCAGCATCCACATGGCAGCTAACACCCAGCTGTAACTCCAGTCCCAGAGGATCCAATGTTCTCCTCTGGCCTTCCTGGGCATTGCACACATATGATTCACATAAATACATGCAGGCAAAATACCCATACACATAAAATTAAGAAAAAAAACCTTTCTTTTAAAAATGAGGATGCTACTGATTGGTCAATTTATAAAGATGATCATGGATGTGTCCTATTGATGACATAATTGGACTCCATGCTGATTCTGAGTGTCATTTACAGTTATGACGTAGGACAATTTGGTCCGTACTAGAAGGTGTGGGAGTTTTTATTTGGGGTGTTGTATGACCTGAGCAGATGTGAACAAATGTCTGTCTATTTCAGAGTGGGGTATTTATAAGAGACCAAAGAAATGATTCCACCAGAGTGAGCTATTTACTTACAGGACCGTGGGTGACTCAGACGCAACTGTACCACTGAAAAGCTTAAGGCAACATGGATAATGACTCATGAAAGGTACATCCTGGAACTCCCTGCATGACTTGCCACATGTATGAACCACAACTGGCTGGAGATTCTCTTTTCTCTAGCTGTTATTACTATTTGTATAACCTTGGAAGGAGCCTCGAGAGTCTTGTTGAGAAACCCGTGGGTTTTATTTACTTCCTGGGCCTTGTAAAGGTTTTATTTGCTTCCTGAGCCTTGAGGAGTCTTCTTCCATTAAGGAATGGTTCCACCTAGTTACTTACCAGGGCTCACCAGTAATAAGGCTGACAATACCCTTTCACTACTGACAGGTTCTTTGGTAGGATTAGAGGAGAAATAAGTAATATTATAGCAGGAAGGAAGCTAATGTATTCAGTCTAGTGGATTTTAATGTTTAATAAACAACTTCAGCACTGCTTTAAGAAAATGTAATCTAATAGTTAGTGCCACTTCCTTTTTATCTAGGGGCGAGAGATACAGGTGCTTGGGCTGATGACAACACCTGGAAGTTCTTTATTGTCCTAGATGTTGCCTGATTCCGGCTCCACAGTACATACCATCTCACTTTACCGTTGGTTGCCTCTTTGAAGTCCTGTACATGGGCTTCATCACAGTACAGCCTCTTGCCATGAGCCTAGGGAGGGTAGAAGGCTGTGACCACTGATTCTGCCACACTGTTCCTTCAACCTTTGTACCATGGTAACCAGTGAAACAGAACACAGGCAGGAGTACAGCCCTTCCCAAGTCCACTGCGAAGAACACCATGGAGAGAAGCACCATGGAGAGTAAGGCTTTCCAGAGGGTTCTCTACAATTCCATCCTTGGCTCCTTTCTCCATCCCCAGAGCTCAGCATCTCTATCTCTGTTGTCCTCTTAAGGACCAGTCACCCATAGGCACTGCTCTAGCCCTGAGAGCTTTCTGCTTTAATCTGTGCCCCTGGATTTTTTTTTATATCTGGATCATTTTGCTCACTTCTGCACTTGACACATTTTAATGAGCAATCATGTACGTGGAGGTTGTGTTTAAAAAACAAACACAAAACAAAAAAACCAAAACCAGATTCTGACTCAGCTGGTGTAAAGTGAAACTTGAAATCCTGCCTTTCCACCCAGAGTGCAATTGAGACCTGTCTTGTGGGTCTGCTACCACAGTCTGAAGAGAAAGGCTTTGTAACATTATTAACCAAGGAATTCACCAGGAAAAATTGGAAAGTCTGCTGACATGATTAACTTGATTATTCAATATGGGATTTTGGCGACAGAGTCTGGGATGGACCTGGAGTCTGCACATCTGGTCCCAATCGTGACCTTTCTATACCGTTTGTTTCAGCCATTTGAGCTATATTGTGTTATTAAGATGTTACTGTGGACTCCTTCCTCCTCAGATAATTATTTAACAATGTATAGTAGTTCAGTTGGTAGAGTACTGGCCTAGTATATTCGAAGTCCTGTGTGTGTGTGTGTGTGTGTGTGTATACATATATATGTATATGTATATATATATATAAGACATATGAAAAGATTTAATTTAAAAATATTATATATATAAAATTTGAGATAGGGATGCATGAAGCTATCATTATAAAATATATTATTACATTTAGTGTTCTTATTTTTGATGAAAAAAGCTGATATATTTTCATGGGCTCCTGAAGATGTCATGAACTCTGGGCACCTTGCCTCATAGAGAAATTATCATGGTTAGCTGCATTGGGCCTGCCTGTTGGACACAAAACACACCTCTTCAGTTTCAAAGTACTTCTCTGAAATGGTGCTATTTAAATTCCTGAGGGATAAAATATTTCCCTAACCCCCTGGACTATTACAGAGCATCTCTCTTTCTGTGACACTGCATTAATATTCAGCACAGGAATTAATTCAATTTGCTCATTCTCCTTCCTGCTGCCCTCCAAATTGTGCTTGCTTGGATTTCCCGTGAATAAAAGAAAGAGGTATAATATTTGAAAGGCTGTGCCCTTCATTACAAAAAGAGGAGCTGTGAGACTCTCTGCTTGGAAGAAATTGATTGCACTTCGGGTCCGTGGCCTGTGGTTATGCTTCTTCTGGATCAACAGGTATGATATTTTAATAACTGCAACAATAGCCAAATGGATGCTAGTGGAGCAGCTCTGAAGAAAGTGGGCCCTGGGATACCGTGCACAAGGCGTTCTCTCCATGCCTCCCAGGAGGCCTCAGACATCTTTGAGGAAGGCCAGTGTTCTATGTAACTCAATTTGTGTACCAACAATTGAATTCTTACCCCTACCGCACGTTATCAATAGTAATTAGTGGGCCAGGGAATGTGGTCCTATTTTCTGTATACGTATAAGCTATTTATTGAGACAAAGTCTCCTATGGTCTTGGCTGGCCTCAGACTCAGTAGCTGAAGAATGGCTTTCAACTCTTGGTCCTTCTACCTGTACCATCCCTTCTGTTTTAGAAATGAGAGTGTTTGGTGTGTTTCCAGTACATCTGCATAGTAACTTAGAAACTCTCCTAACTTCTGAGCAGAATGGTGACTCACGTCGTCATTATCAATGATTTTTGATCCCAGAACCGCACCTTGATTTCCTGAAGATAAAAAAAGGACCAGAAGGGAATTGTCAAGGGCAACAATGACCCATGAAGAAACACTAGCACATAGGTTTCTAAGGCAGCTGGAGTCCCTTGAGGTCAAGGTGCTCGCCTCAGTGAGTTCTCTATTTCATTGTGCTACAGAGATAGGTGCCGTCCTTTCTGGCCTAAGGCAGTGTTTCGGCAGTTTGTTCAGAATCACTGGCTGCTCATTGTGGACTCAGGTCATAGGCCTACTGAGTCTTGGATGATCTACCTTGGAACCAGTTTTTTATGGCATAGCTCAAAAACCTACCATCCCAATATTCACATCATCTACTGCAGAGAGGACATTCCTTCTTTCCTTTAGGTTACACTTAGGTCTTGATGTCTTTTCAAGCAACTCAGAGGTCTTCCACTTCGTTGTCTAGTGACACCACTCACCTCATGATTGGAATCCACAAGAGCATCATGTCATGACCCTAACTGAACTCTATTTTGTGCTATTGGAGTCCGTCAAGAAGTGGAGCTGTCATGAAGATTCAGAGCAAAGCTCCTGGGGACTGCTATGGATTCAGAGCCAACGCCTAGCAAGGGCTGCCTCTCTCCTAAATATCCTCTCCTTGGGTGGATATCCTATGTGCATCTCAGCACGGAGCCCACCCACCCAACTTGGCCAATAAATGGAACTACGCTTTTGTGCAGACAGTTTCTGCTACTACTGACCTTGATGTCTGTGGGAGGAACTTGGGTGCTCAGACAAAAATTGTCTGACTCCTTTAGATACAATATTAATCTAATGTACAAAAATTGAGCAAGAAATTTAATTCACCCATGCAATCATGTCATTTGTAGTAAAATAAAAAATCATTATAGTACCTGTGTTACTTGACTACAATACAGCAGGAATAAGACCATGCATAAAAAGCCTTTTAATAGTGTCTGATGTACAGTGAAGCATTGATAAAACAGTAACTTTTATTATTATGAGATGGTTGGCAGAAGGAGTGCATACAAAGTGATCCCCCCAGTATGTTTTGAGGACATTGTAAGATTAGAATTCTTGAGATGCCTTTCGATGCCTTAACAGGCCCCTTTCTATTTGTATCATCGAAAACATAAAAAATAAAACAAAAATAAAAACCAAACCAAAACACCCCCTCCAAAAACTCCACCCCTCAGATCTTCCAGACTGAAGATAAAAGACTAAATATGGCACCTACAGTTCATTGGGTACAAAGAAATGACCCAACTAACAACAGTGATTTCCTGGGAGCTTCATAATAACTCACCCTTGATACACCCGGTGCTGAGTCCACTGTATCTGTGAATACTAGCCTGACTCACACTGCCAAATCAGGTCTGCTTTACTGCTTTCCACGTCACCAGCAGAAAACATGCATGACACTCTGAACAGACACACCTCATCCTGGGCTTTGTTTATTCCTCACTCGTGAGCCCTACTTTCCTCCTGCTTGTCTGAGAGTCTATTCTTCTAAATAATGCATTTTGTAGCTTGTACTCTCTGCCTTACAAATTTTCTCAAAATTTAAACCAATGTTTATGAAAAAATAGCAGATGTAAACTAGTCCTTCAATAGGCTTGCCCCATCCCTTTAGTAGTGAAGAACTTTTTTTTGGAGTTGGGAAGTCGCTTAGCCGGTAATGCATTCACTGGACAGGCAAGATGACCTTAATTAGAGCCCTAGAAACCTTATAAAAAATCTGCATGTGGTGTTGCTCACTTGTAATCTCAGCTCTGGAAAGGGAAAGAGAAGTGAATCCCTGACAATCATTGGTCAGTCACCCTGCCCTATTCTGGGAGTTCCAGGCTATTTTTAAAAACAAAAATGGCTGGCCATGATAGCTCACTCCTTTGATCTTAGCACTCAAGAGATAGAGGTAGGTGGATCTCTGTGAGTCCAAGACCATGTGAGTCTACGAAGCCAGTTGCAAGCCAGCCAGAGCTACACAATAAGACACTGTCTCTCAAACAAAACAGAACAAACACCAAACTGTGCCCAGTGTCAAGTCAGGTGCCTTGTGTCTAATGACTGATCAATGTGGGTATAAAGACTCATCCCAGTGAACAAGTCAGGAAAGCTCAAAGGGACGATGCAACCTCAGAACTTCCTTTACGGCTGGCTGAGACCTCCATTTGGATGATACCAAAGCACAACAGCTTCCTCTCCTCAATTCTGCTTCCTCAAATTTCTTCTCCGAGTTGCTGATTCTAAACGCTCCTAAATAAATCTCTCAAACAGTAGTCGCCATCTCACAATTAGCCTTGTGGTGATCCCAAACTGTGACCTGTGTAAAGAGTCTGCTTTTTAAAAGAATAGTAAACTTATCTTTTACATCTGCTTAAAGACAGAATGCATTTTCCTGACTACTTTCTAAGATCGATTTTTGCTAGCACAAACAACGGGTTTCACTGGGACTCTTTCCCAGCTTGCTGAGTATACTTCAGATGTTTTCACTTCCTGTTTGTTGTCCTCTCTCTCCCACACACTTCTTTTCCAGTTTACTTCCTGCCTTCATGACACACACACACACACACACACACACACACACACACACACACACACAGATCTCGATTCAATACGTGAGAGAAAACATGTCATTTATCTTTTTGAATGTGACTTACTTTTTAAAAAAAAAATGTAACGATTTCAAGTTCCATACACTGATGTCATACTTCCATTCTGTTTTTTTTTTTTTTTTTTTAAAGGGAGGAAATCCCATTGCATCTATACATTACATTTTCTTTCTTTCTTTGTCTCCTTTTCTCTTTATTTCTTTGTTTTTTTCCTTTTCTTTTATTATTTGGGAGGAGGGCTTTCAAGACAGGATTTCTCTGTGTAGACCTGGCAGTCCTGTTTCACTCTGTAGACCAGGCTAGCTGTAGATGAACTCAGGCATCTTCCTGCCTTTGATTCTAAATGCTGGGAATAAAGGCAGGCACATCACCACCACCACCACCACCACCACCACCACCACCACCACCACCACCACCACCACCACCACCACCAGGCTTGTATCACAGTTTTTCAACAATTCATCTATTAATGGACAACATATTGGTTGGTTTCTGACCTTGGTTATTATGACTAGTGATTCAATAGATATGGGTAGGTGAACATCTCTGTGATAGGCTCACTTTGGATATTTACCAAGAAGTGGTCATCTGACATTTTTATTTGTGTTTTTTTTTTGTTTTGTTGTTTTGTTTTTTGTTTTGAGGAAACTCTCACTTTCATTGTGGATTAATACTTTACATTCCTATTAGGAATGTGTAAGAGTTCATCTTTCCCTACATCCTTGATGGCATCGATGGTTTATTTCGATGACAGCCATTGCGATTAGGGTGCATTGGAATGTTGGTGCAGTTTTACTTTGTTATTTTCTTGATAATTAAAGAGGTTGAATCCTCCTTCAAATGCTATTGGTCATTTGTGCTCCTTCTTTTGAGAACTATCTGCTTAATCCATTAGCTCACTTATTAATGGCATGATTTGATATTATTTGTGTTATAGTTTTGAAGTCTATTATACATTCTAGAGATTAATCTGTTGTCACAAATTTAGTTGGTAAAGGCCTCCCTTTCTTTAGCCTGCCTTTTCACACTGCCAATTATTTCCTTGATGTAATAAAATGTGCCTCTGTGTGTGTGTGTGTGTGTGTGTGTGTGTGTGTGTGTGTGCATGCTTTAGTTAGGGTTATTGTTGCTGTGATAGAATACCATGACCAAAAGCAGCCTGAGGAAGAAAGGGTTTACTTTATCTGATGCATCTAGATAACGTCCATATAGAGGAAAGTCAGGGTAGGATTTCAAAATAGGACTTAGAGGCAGGAAGTGAATCAGAAGCCATGGAGATACATTGCTTACTGGCTTGCTCCTTTATAGCTTGCTTGGCCTGCTTTCTTATACAGCCCAGTTTCCCCTAACATGTATGGTACTGATAACAGTGAGTTGTACCCTCTCACATCAAGCATTAATCAAACAAAACCCCACAACTTGTTATAGTCTGATCAATGGGGGCATTTTCTTAATATTCACTTGTCCCAGGTATATCTAGGTTTGTGTCAATTCAACAAAAGCAAATCAGCACACTGTGACCGTACATGCCAATGTGGAGGCCAGACATTAGTAGCAAGTTTCTCCCTAGGACCTAAGGCCTGCTTGGCTATGAACATTTTCAATACAATATGAGTCATGAATACTGTGGGGAGGGACTCAAATCTCAGTACGGAGCAGTTGGTTACACCTCTAACAGTCTTGCCACTACTACAGTCATCGGCCCATCTTCCCTCATAGGTTGTTATTGTAGTTTGCATCATTCCTGCTGTTTAATATATTGGTTCCTTTCTTCCCCTAGAAGGCAGCATAGCACCTTACTGTGAAAAAACTGGTGAGAAGCTTCTGGCTAGTTCTAGCTTGATTCTTTATATCTTGCAACAAAAGTGTGTAGAGTCTTCAATAACAAGACAGTATAGCAAGCTAGTTCTATGAGGAATGAGACATCTGTGAGGAATGGCAAAAACCTATATTTTTTTTAGGGGACGAGGGACTTGGGGCTTTCCTGACCAACAATTAATAGGAAAGTATCACTGGAAGACTTATTATTGATTAAATCACCTTGATTGTTATAGCTCTATTGAAGTTGTATACGGTCTCTTGTTTAATTGTGGCAGGGCCATACTTGTCTAAGAATTCATTCATTTCTTCTAGATTTTCCAGTTTGGAGGAGATGCAAGTTTTCAAATTCCATGTTGCACTTCTAGATTCTACAAGAATTTGTTATAAAATCCTAATCTCTAATTTTAAGTTGGGTTTTGCAGTGGTGTGAATATGCTTGGCCCAGGGAATGTCACTATTGGTGGGTGTGGCCTTGTTGGAGTAGGCGTGGCCTTGTTGGAGGAAGTGTGTCGATGTGGGGGTGGGCTTTGAGACCCTCCTCCTAGCTGTTTAGAAGCCAGTTTTCTCTGTGGGTCTGCTTTTCACCTCTCTGCTAGGGTGTCAGGATGCTGCTTGAGGAGGTGAAATACAGAGGGCACCTTGCTGTCATGGGGTTCCAGTCGGTGTTTCTCTGAAATGAGGCTGTGGTTCTCAAACTCCCGGGTACCCAGACACTGCTGGGAATCACCAAGAGTTGAGAGTGGGCCCCAGGGCCTGAGATGAGCTGGGATTGCAGTGGGGGAATCCATTTTAACTCAGGGGTGAGTGTCAGGGTTGTGGAGGGGCCTTTTGTGGGAGACTTAGGAAAGGTTCTGTATGAAAAAGGCTTCCCTCCACAGCGGTCCTTGAAGGAAGGAGATAGTCTTTGCTTGACCAAACTGTAAGTCATGATGGAAAATAGATGCATACAACTTGCTCAGGGTGAATCAGAGATTAAATACCCTTTGCAGGAAGGAATGTCTTGGAAGGGAACTTTATTGACTAAACCTTCCGGGCCCATCTAGATAACTCATGAGCATGGAGAAATCTGGGCCCTATGCTATGTGACCAGTCCTCTTAGTGGGGTCTCATGGTCACGTGTCCCAGGACAGGCATCTGGTTTGAAGCTACTAAACTTATTCTTGGTTAAGAGTTTGGGGTTCTGAACTTTTGCTACTGCCAGTTCTTCTCTCTGGTGGCACAGTCCACTGCCCCCATATTCTCCTGTCTGCTTTCGGATCAAGATGTAGAACCTTCAGCTCCTCCAACACCACGTCTGCCTGGATGCTGCCATGCTTCCGGTCATGAGGACAATGGGTTGAACCTGTGAACCCGTGAGCCAACCCCGATTAAATATTATCCTTTATAAGAGTTGCCTTGGTCATGGTGTCTCCTCACAGCAATGAAACACTAAGACAGATTTCAATCTTTCATTAGTTTGAGTATGGTTTCATTGATTTTGTTAATCTTTTCAAAGAATCAGTTCCTTGACCAGTTCTGTGTATTGGCCTTTTGGTTCCCAGTATACAAGTTTCTGCCCTGATTTTTATTAACCCTTATTGTCTACTGCTTTTGGGTTTGGCTTGTTCCTGTTTTTCTAAAAACTCAAGGTGCATCATTATATTTGCAATATATATTTGAGATAACTGAAAGGGTTTTATTTATTTTTATTATAAGCTTTTATAGCCATAAACTTTCTCTTCAGAGCTACTTTACATGGATCTCAAAGCTTTTGTTAAGTTTTATCTTCGTTTTAATTTTATTCTAAGAATTAAAAAAATTTCCTCTTAATTTATTTTTTTTATTTTTCTTGTGTTGTATATTCATACATGTATGTGACAATGCACATGGGTGTGTGTGCATGCCGGACATTGACATTAGGAAACTTTTTCAATCACTGTTTCCCTTATTCATTGAGGTGGGGTCTCTAGATTGAACCTAAAACTTTCTATGAATCAGCAGCATAGATAAGAAGCTTACTCCCAGGCTCTCCCATTTGATCAATGGATGCCTATCTCTACCTTTTGGTCAATGGATGCCTATCTCTACCTTTTGGTCAATGGAATTACAGGCAGATGACCATAACAACCGTGAATTTATGTGAATTCGGGATCTACATACACCAGTGTTCAGGTTTTCACAGTAATCACTTTATTCATTGAGATATCTCTGCAGCCTTCTCATTGACCGTAGGTCCTTCAAAGTGTGTTTGTGGAGCTCCTGCAGTTTTTTCCCTATTGATTTCTAGTTTTATCCTACTATGATCTAATAATATACAATAGATCATTTTTAGCACTTTGCCATTTATTACGGCTTGATTTTGGCCTGTAATAGAGGAATATATGTTGCACATCTGTAGGATAAATATTGCATATGAATAACAAGTATATATTTTTATGTTTATGGTATGTAGAGCTGGCCTTGGATGTGGCGATTGCCAGTGAGCCACACCTAGAGGGTGAGCTTCTTGTCCATTATGCAGTGATGTTGGAAAGGGAGTGATCCCCTCCCCTCTCCTTTTGCCCTCACCACCTGCTGTGGGTGGGAGTGCTGACCACCACCCCCCGCCCCCACCACAAGGTCATGAGAGCAGGTCCTGACCCTTACTTGCTATAGCACTTGGGAGAACAGGCTCTGTACCTCACCAGGGCAGCACAGTAGAGTTGGCAGGGACATGGTGAGCTGGACCCACAACTTGTCTGCCCTTTGGCAGAGGGTAAAGAAGAGATGTCCTCCTCCACCATTGCCCCTTGCCACCTTCAGCAGGTGGGAGAGATGATCCTGGGGTTATGAGAACAGGGGAACTGGCTCAGCCCCTCATCTGCTGCAGCACTCAGAAGAGCTGGCCCTTCACCTTGCCTGGGCAGCACAGTAGAGCTGGCCCTAGATGTAAGGGTCGCTGGTAAGCCTGCAGGAGGACATGAATGCAGAACAGGTCTGCTGTGCAGTGGGTACAGACAAGGGAAATATGCCCTCCACTCTTCCCTTGTCCCTGGCCAACTTTGGCAGGCAGGAGAGCTGGCCCTGCTGTCTCATGAGAGTGGGAGAACTGGCCATGTTCCTTACCAGCTGCAACACTTGGGAGAGAGTGGGCCCGGCACCTCACCTGGGGGTTGGGATAATGTTATTGTGCACTGTGTAAAGATTGTGTGTATAACATTCAAATGCTAATTATATGCCCAGCATAGAGTTGAATACAGACTGGACTTTGGAGTTGCTATTCATATGGCTACAGCATATTTTGGAAATGTTCCCTCTGTCACTTTCTGATTGGTTTTAATAAAACTCTGATGGCCGATAGCTAAGCAGGAGAGGAGAGGCAGGACTTTCAGGGGAGAGATAGAACTCTGATAAAGACGTCAGGTGAGGAAGATTTCACCAGCCAGATGTGAAGGAAGAAGTAGGCAGGGACTAAGAAGGAAAGCTGTACACAGAACTTAAAATACAACAAATGGGTAAATAAGTTACAAGCCAGTTGGGAACAAGACTAGCTATAAGGCCTAGGCATTTAAAATAATTATAAGTCTCTGTGTTGTTATTCAGGAGCTGGTGGTCCCAAAGAAAGTCCTGTAACACCCGGGCAGGAAGATAGACCCGGCTCTGGTTGTGGGAGTTGTTGGCGAGCCATCCCCAAGGGTGTGAGAGCAGGAGAGCCATCAGGCTGACAGCTCAGATATCTCACAGGCCCATATCCAAGGATTTGGACTGGCCCACCACAACATCTGCCTCCAGGATGAACTGCTGGAGTACATGATGGGGTCAGTCCTACAGATACAAAACTATAGGATTCCTATGACACAGGGCAGCAATGGGATATCTGAGGAGTCACAGTAAGGTTCCAGTATTGAGAGCAGCAGAAGCCAGAGGTCTTGAACCAAACCAACGAGTTATTGTAAGGAAAATTTTCTAACAAAGAGGTGTGAACAAAAGGGTATATTGTGGGGGCACACTGTGACACACTGCAGCTTCAACAAAGAGGTTTTTTTTTTCCTGTTGTGGGAAGTGACAAGGGTAGAAGGCAGGTATGAAAGGATAGAGAGATGAGTGGGATCGGGATGCATGATGTGAAATTCACAAAGAACCAATACAAAGCTGAAAATAAAAAAGACGAAAGAGAAGTATTGAAAGTGCCTGGTATCATTGTGTCAGGGTCTACCTACCCTTTCATACTCCTTAGAACTTGGTTTAAGAAATTGGAACGCATAGCATTCGGTGCATATGTAATTATAATTGAATTTCTTCTTTGCAGGTTCTCCCTTTATTAACATGGAGTGATTTCTTTATCTTTTCTGACTAATTGTTTTCAGCTACCATAATAACTATGCTGACTTGTTTTGTGATTCCATTGATTTAACAGATTGCCTTCCATCCATTGACTCTCAATCTGTGGGTGTCTTACCCAGCGAAGTGTGCTTCTTAGGAACAATGGATGGTTGTGTTTGATTTTCAGTCCAGTTGGCTGCTCTGTGCTACAGGGAGTCAAACCCATCTATGTTTAAAATGATTGCTGACAAATCTTTACTAATTCCTGTATTGTTGCTTGTTCCTCTGGTTAGCTGGATTATCGTTTGTTGTTTTCTTTCTCTTTTCTCTCGTTAAGAGTTTGTTGGTTTATTGTGTTGGACATGATGGATTCTTTCTCAGCTCCCTTAGCTGACCTATTCCTCTCATAAAATGTATTCTTTCCTGAAGTAGGAACTTCTGGTTGCTTTGGAAAGTTAGTCATGTCAAAGGATGCTTTGCTGGGACAAACAGATAAAAGGATGTCGTACTAAGGCAAACATGTGAGAGGATGCTTTCCTGAAACAGACACAGGTGAAAGGATGTTTTGTTATAGTCAACACGTGAAAGGACCCAGGATGAAGGAGTATAAATATGACGCCACAGACAGTGGGAGACAAGCACTAAGCATTGGTTTGGTTTGCTCTGCCTTGCTATTCTTTGCTAATGACGTGCATGTATTGGTTCGCCTTACATACGTTGTTGAGCTCAACTTGTGGTAACACTGCCACTGAAAGAAACTTGCCCAAGAGCTGCTTGTGAGGCTCCTGCAGCAGCCTGCTACTTCCGTAGCCCTGACTCAGGCTGGTTGGTGAGCCTTGTGGTTTCTTCAAGATTGAATTACAGCTGCTAGTTTGTACCTGGTGTCTGCCTCCCGAGAGGCCTGGACGGTAGCTGCTGGTTCCTGTGTGGTATCTGCCTGTCTGAAGTACGGGTCTGCAGGTTCTGAGTCCTACTTGGTGTTTGTTATGGGACTGAGCTGCTGAAAAGAAGATCAAGCTCACCCCCAAACAATTATTGCTAACACTCTACTATCCCCTATCCTAATAACTTTTTTCTTCCACTACCTTGGTTGGATGGTGGGCTAGAGGAGAGGTCGAACTCTTATTAAATTTATCCCAACACTTTCTTATGCTGTGTTAACTGATGCAACCATTAACCTAGGGCAAAAGGCTGATAGACTCTAGAATTATTCTCAGTCGCTAAGATGTCTACTTGGATACTGAGAGTGGAGCTTCTTTCCCATGTGTATTTCACTGTCTGGACCATTTTCCTGTCTCTGACCTATCAGTGTCCAGTCCTCCCACTCTCCACAACTATTTGTCAGGGCTAGCTCTCATCCCGGGACTGTGGAGATTGAATTGCAGAACTGGATTGGGCTATTTTATTAATGTGCCAGACCCCACTGAAGTGGTTGGTTCCATGAATGGGGGATCTGGAAGTTTGACTATTGGCACAAACTGATGGCCGAATGGAATAAATTTGTACTCGGTCAGACAACTCAGATGGGAGAGAAGCTGTATGTCAGATCTGCAAGATGTGAGGTAAGATATAGAAGATTTAGGCAAAGACCCCAAACTGAGGCTGCAGATCGGATGTCTCCGCTGAGTCTTTTTCATCCAAACAACATGCTTTTTATGAATCCTAATAGCATCTAAATAGCCTTGAAAAGCAGTCATATGCATATATGTGTGTTTGAATTAGATATCATAGATCCAATCTATGTACAATGCTTTGGAAGTGCTTTTCAAACATTTATGTTGAAATACTTTGAATGAAGAAGGGTGTTGCAGTAAATAATAGAAAAGGTCGTGGGTCACCAGACATCATGCCACACTATCTCCTGCTACTCTCTGTCTCTGTCTACCTCCATGGCTAGCCCCACATTGGCACCAGCTACTTTCTAGACCCTGCAGCAGCCACTCTCTTGTGACTCTCTACTGTGAACTCGGTTCATAATCCCAGCATCCATGGTTATTGTCACAATTCACAATATCCCAGTAAAATCAAAACTCTAAAAGATTATAGTTTATCAGGCAAATGTATATCAGTAAATTCTCACCCACAAAATATCCACCCAATAAATTCAGAACCAACTAGTATTAATATAAACTGCTCCCCTAGATAAGACATTGTCCTATAATTATCCATCCCTTATATGATTTTCATAACTACCTGTGGCTATTTAAAGCCACACGAGAGTGGGTCATTCTCCTCCTCCATCTTCATTTCTCCTTACCTTCTCCTCTCTCCCCTCTCCAAAGCTCTGTGCCCATCTTACTTCTTCACTGCCCAATCACAGGCCTTGCCTTATCTTGGCCTGCCCTCACCTGCATATAGACAACAATCCACAAAAGGGTGTAAACAGGGCCTGCAAATGCATTATTTTAAACTCTATGGTATATGTTAAACCTTGTAACCAACCTTCCTTACAGCTGATACACTGCTCTCCCACTGTAACCAGCGAGGTAGTAAGTTGTCATGTGGTGGTGTACTACTATTGACTCTAAAGTTACGTGTGTATGGACATGAATATATAGATATGTATACACTGGGGGAGGGCTTAATTTAATTCAGGGCCTTCTGCGAGATCTACACTAAAAATCATATGGAGGTTAAAAATTATACATAAAGTGTAACTATGTAACAGGCTTACATTTATTTTCCAATGGCCTTTCAGAGCGTAGCCTGAGTTTTGCTCAAATAGATCTTACTAACACTGGGAATTTTCAGTTGGGTTTCATGTCCTATATTTGTGTGTGTGTGTGTGTGTGTGTGTGTGTGTGTGTGTGTGTGTGTGTGTGTGTGTGAGCATGCATGTGCATATGTGCATGTTTCAGTATTTTCTTACTTTCTGGCATCATAAGGAGCTCCAATCTCATCTTGCTTAGTGAGTATTTTCAGTACTCACCAAAAGAACATCAAACATCTTCCCTTTTGGCATCTGTTCAGCTGATGTTTATTTTCAAGGACTATCATTTATTTCTTGCTTCAGTTCTAAAAGCATGAATTAAAAACTTATGACAGGGCTGGAGAGATGGCTCAGTGGTTTGGAGCACTGGCTGCTCTTTCAGAGGTCCTGAGTTCAATTCCCAGCAACTACGTGGTGGCTCACAACCATCTGTAATGGGATCTGATATCCTCTTCTGGTGTGTCTGAAGACAGCTACAATGTACTCATATACATAAAACAAATAAATCTTAAAAAAAAAAACCTATGACAATGTACAGTAATGAAATGCCAACAAGAATGGATTTTTTTTTTGGAAGATATAAAAGTGAATGAACACAGTAGAACCTATACTCATAACATCCGAGTTGAGCAGAGCCCCGATGCCAACAGACTCCTGCAAGCCCAGGCTGACATCAGTAGGGATGGAACATACATAAAATGGTGACATGTTGGAGCTGCCTCCTGATGACCAGACATCTCTGAGGCCTTTTCTTTGGTTGAAACACTGTCTCACTGTGTAGCTCTGGCTGGCTAGGGACTTGCTGTGTTGGCCAGGCTGGCCTCAGACTCCATAGAGAGGTGCCTGCCTCTGCCTCTCCAGTACTTGGATCAAAGGTATACATCATTATGTCCTGTTCCTCGAAGGTCTTAATGGAGGCAGTATAGAAACCAGAAAGTGGAGAAATTAATTGCTAGAGTGGCCACAAATATGAGACTAGATAAGTCATAGGCCTGAATCATAAAACCTACTTTTATTACGCTAAAGGAGCACAGCAGTAAAATGACTAATGGCGTGTTGCTATATTCACAGGTCAGTATATTGCTCAACCTAAGAGAAGCTTCTTGAAGTAGATGGGAACCGGCACAGGGACTCACAATGGGGAAATATACAAAGAATGAGTGACTCAGTAGCACTCAGTCCTAAATGGGATGTCTTTTACCAACCCTTCCAGCAAGGCTTGGGCATCTATTCTCACAAGGAGGCAGAAATATTTGAGAGCCAGAGGTGGTGAATACCTTCAAGGAAACAGTGACTTCCAGACACCACAGGAATGACACACGTGTGAGTTTAAAGATTCTGTGATAGCACACACAGGACCTGTACAAGTTCTAACCAGGCAAAAATCTCAGCACTGAGGAAAGACAAAGTCCAATTCTTAACCTTGAAGCTCTTTGTATTTGATACTGGCTGGGAAAGGGATAATCAGTGTTGTCCAATGGACTGTCAATGTGTGTATCAATCACATCCCAGAGTAGGTCTTATATCCAGGACCAGTTGACCGACACAAAACAGACTCCATGTTTTTGTTTGTTTTGGTTTTGGTGGATTCTTTCTTTCTTTCTTCTTTTTATTTTCTCCTTTTTTTTTTTGGTCTTTTTATTTGTTTTGATTTTCATTTAGTGGTGAGGGAGGTATGGCATGGAAAATAAAGAGTCCTGAATAAATGAGTCTATGTATGAAAAAAATACCAAAAAAAGCTGACTAGCAAAAATATTATATTTAAATAAAGATCAGTCAAATGTGAGATAGATTCTGTACTTGTTATCGAGTACAGCCATTACTGAAACTTGCACTGCATTGAGGGTCTTATGGAGCTCCCCCTTGGTTCTGCCATCTTGAGGGAGTTCTTGGTTTTTTTTTTTTTTTTTCATACTATCATTTAAAATACAAGCAGGGAATGGCCTTTCTTACTCAGGTCTCCTTTTAGACAGGAATGGAGCTCACACCAAGATAAGAACTCTCCGTTGCAGTCACGGGCAGTGACTCACTGCTCATCATTTTCCTCTGGAAGCCAAGGGCAGCACACTGCAGTTTTATAGCAGGAGGCTTATCCGGAGAGTCTTGGTTTTGAATCCTGGCTCTAACGGAGTCAGGGATGGCTCTGGGTTCTTCCTATAAAAATTTCATCACCAACTCTTTATATAAATTCTCCTTGATCAAAAGTGGAGTGCAGACTTCCTTCATTCCTGTGCTTCTCTTTTCAAGCTTCATTTGGTGGCTCCAACTTCCAACTTCTTTTTGTTTTGAGCTTCTCAGTGCTTTTCAAAACCTGAAAAGTCAATTCAGGCAACAGAATATGGAGGACTGTGTTGTTCTGTGTGGGAAAGTCTTCCCCAGTGCTCTTTAGCGAGAAGATATTTCTCCTTTCTTTTTAACCTTGATTTTATTATAGAATTTCAAGGATAAATTTCAGCACAGTCCATTACTTATAATAAATGATAAACATCAATGATAAGCTGCATTATACACTAAGTTCTGTGTATGTCCTGCCTCCCTTCCTTCTCCCTTCCTTCCTTCCCTCCTCTCTCCCGTCTTTCCTCTCCCCCCCCCCTCTTCCTTCCTTCCTTTCTTTCTTTCTTCTTGTGAACCAGGTGTTGTGTTGAACTTACAGGAATATGGGTGAGAGGTTACATTCCGGAGTGCTAACTTACAGCTGCCTTCCTAGCAGGTTTCTTTTCTTTTCTTTTCTTTTTTTTTTTTCCAGAGATGGGGACTGAACCCAGGGCCTTGTACTTGCTAGGCAAGCGCTCTACCACTGAGCTAAATCCCCAACCCCTTACTAGCAGGTTTAAGAGAGTTTGATATTCCCAGAACTCACAGGAAGAACTTATTGCTTTTGCCTTCCCTTGGTATTTGCTCCATTTTTTCTGTATTTCCAAGCACAATTAAACAAACTGACTTGTGCATTTGGATCAGGAATTTCAAATTAACCTGTAGTGATCATTACTGGTAGGGTGCTGCTTTAGAATAAAAACAAATGGTGATTCAGTGTTAAGAGCCTTTGCTCCTTGCTGCTTGCTCTTCCAGAGGAGCCAAGGCAGATTTGGATTCCCAGAACCCATATTAGATGGTTCCACAGCTCCAGGCTGTCTGACACCCTCTTCTGACACACACTCTCTCTATCTCTGTCTGTCCCCACCCCTCTCTCTCCCTGTCTTTTTCTCTCTCATGTATGTGTGTTTGTCATAAGGTCTCACATTGTAGCTAAGCTTAATGTAGAACCCACTATGTGGCCCAGGATGCCCTCAAACTTGTGGCAATCTTGTCTCAGGTTTCCTAGTGCTGAAGTATAGATATGAACCACTGTGCCCGCTCAACTTTCATTAAAGTAGTATGTTTTTGTTAAGTACCTAAATACATTTGCTTTAGAGTATTTCTTTACCTGTCCATCAACAAATATTAGTAATGTAATGATGAGGCAGACTTGGGTTATTCTCTGTCAATTCTAGCCAGATTAGAGTTTTCGAAGACAAATTTTATTAGGAAGTAGTTTTTTTCTTTTTTATTTATTAGATATATTTCTTCACTTATGTTTCAAATGTTATTTCCTTATTTCCTGTCCATAAGCCACCATCCCCTCCCTTTCCCCTCCCCCATACGGGTATTCCCCCCATATGCAGACTTATTTATAATAGCCGGGAAGTAGTTTTATTTGACCAGTTTACTGTCTCACTGGTTTCAAGGAATGAATGAGGCCAGAGAAATCTCTATGGGGAGGGAGACAGAGGGGAGGGGGAAGAGAAAGAGCTAAAGAGCTCGTGCATGTAGGGAGAGAGATAATGCAGAGAGGAGGGGAGAGAAGAGAGAAGGACGGGGAGGCCGGAATATCTGGATTATATAGGAAAGAGCTTCTGGGAGAGGAGGAAGCCCAGCCTCTCTGCTGGAAAGCTCAGGGTAGGGATTGAGGGATGCAGGAGAACCTGGAGGCCAGGTCCACTTTGGTATGATAAATATGTACCCAAGTTGTTTGTCCTGAATCCCAGCATGGGGATAAGAAAGTAAAATGTAGCTTCTGCCATGAGGAATGCAGTGTGAAAAGTGAAACAACAAGCACATGTATTACTGATAGCACAGAAGAGATGATGGACAAAGTAGAAAGAGGTGGATTTCCATCAGAAGAGGTTAGAAGGAGGTGGATTTCCATCAGAAGAGGTTAGAAGGAGGTGGATTTCCATCAGAAGAGGTTAGAAGGAGGTGTGTTTCCATCAGAAGAGACCCCTGAGTTAGTTAAAGGAGGAGTATGACTTTTTAACATACTGGGCTGGAGACTGATGGAAAGCTACTTCTGTAAAATGAACATCTTGTACCACAGAAAAGAGGTCAGAACAGGAAGCCATTGGAAAGTGATTCTAGAATGGGTAGAACATGGGGTGGGGGAATGAAGGGGAGTTGTGGGTGCCACTCACTGAGGTGGGGTCTTTTCCCATTTGACTGAGGACTACATTCAGAAGGCAGAAACACTGAAAGGTGTTCATTGAAGTTGTGTGTAGTAGAAAGATTGACTATTGCACTGAGAAATGTGGGAAGTGGAAAGAGGAGATCATGCAGGAGACTTTTTTTTTTTTTTTCCGGGGCTGGGGATCGAACCCAGGACCTTGCGCTTCCTAGGCAAGCGCTCTACCACTGAGCCAAATCCCCAACCCCAAGGAGACTGTTAATATGCTGGGGGGAGGAGGGAGGTGTGGGATGAAAGATGAAAGCCTGAACTGAGGTAGAATCCATGGAGAGGAAAAAGGGAGCGAGAGATGGGAGATCTTTAGAAGGGAGAGTTATCATAATTGAGTCTTGTGAAATACTAAGATTTAAAGCTTGAGTGGAAGTGGCTCAAGACAAAAAGGCAGTAGGAGAGAGTAGAAAGAGCTGGCCAAGTAGCAAAAATATCAGAACAAACGGAGGGGAGCATTGAACAGCATGTCTGCCTCAGCTTTAGGCAGAGGAACAGTCTTTGTGAGGGTTTTATTGCTGTGAAGAGATACCATGACCACTCATAAAGGAAAACACTTACTCGGGGCTGGCTTACAGGTTCAGAGGTTTAGGAAGCATGACCACATGTAGGCAGATATGGAGCTGGAGAAGGAGCTGAGGATTCTATATCTTGATCCGAAGGCAGAAGGAAGTGGATTGGCACA
The DNA here is from genome assembly GCF_011064425.1 of Rattus rattus. NCBI lineage: Eukaryota > Metazoa > Chordata > Mammalia > Rodentia > Muridae > Rattus > Rattus rattus. Next base: position 121,360,434 of record NC_046159.1, read on the forward strand.
CTTAGTCCAACATGGCCGCATCCTGGTAGTGCCACTCCTTATGGGCCTACTGGGGCCAGTTTTATTCAAACCATCACAAACAGCAGCGACTATTCTCTCCTTGGCAAACATTATGGAGTCTCTACTGGAGTCCAGTCTCTGTCTAGATGCTAAGGATACAGAGATGAACAAGAAGAATCAGTTCTTGATCTCTTTACATATGTTCTATTAGAGGGCAAATGTACTAAAAAAAAAAAATACACAGAGAGGATCACTCCAAATAACTATGATTAGCAAGCAAAGTAAACCAAGGTCATATGACAGAACGTGACTGAGCACGCTCCCATAGGCTGGCTGATCATAAAAACCTTCCAGAAGGGAACAGCCAGCTTAGGGCAGAGAATTGCACTGAAAAGAAAACAAGATAAAACAGAACAAAAATGTAGGACAACAATTAGACAGTGATCCTAGGGAGCTGACAGGAGATGTGGGATGGGCAGTGTACTAGAGGGGCTGAGCAAAATGAGAAGTGTGGGAAGGAAGCTGAGGGCCAATCATAAACTTTAATGGACTAGAAGACATTCTAAGGGCAACAGGAATCCATCCAAAGATTTTAAGCATGCAAGATGGTTTGAATGAGAATGGCCCTCTTAGGCTCTGACATTTGCATACTTGGTCCTGGTTAGTGGTACTGTTTGAGAGTCTTTTTTTTTTTTTTTTTTATTATTAACTTGAGTATTTCTTATTTACATTTCGAAAGTGTTATTCCTTTCCCGGTTTCCAGGCCAACATCCCCCTAATCCCTCCCCCTTCCCTTCTTTATGGGTGTTCCCCTTCCCATCCTCCCCCCATTGCCGCCCTCCCCCCAACAATCACGTTCACTGGGGGTTCAGTCTTAGCAGGACCAAGGGCATCCCCTTCCACTGGTGATCTTACTAGAATATTCATTGCTACCTATGAGATCAAAGTCCAGGGTCAGTCCATGTATAGTCTTTGGGTAGTGGCTTAGTCCCTGGAAGCTCTGGTTGCTTGGCATTGTTGGTCATATGGGGTCTCAAGTCCCTTCAGCTCTTTCAGTCCTTTCTCTGATTCCTTCAACGGGGATCCCGTTCTCAGTTCAGTGCTTTGCTGCTGGCATTTGCCTCTGTATTTGCTGTATTCTGGCTGTGTCTCTCAGGAGCGATCTACATCTGGCTCCTGTCGGCCTGTACTTCTTTGCTTCATCCATCTTGTCTAATTGGATGGCTGTGTATGTATGGGCCACATGTGGGGCAGGCTCTGAATGGGTGTTCCTTCTGTGTCTGTTTTAATCTTTGCCTCTCTCTTCCCTGCCAAGGGTATTCTTGTTCCCCTTTTAACAGAAGGAGTGAAGCATTCACATTTTGATCATCTGTCTTGAGTTTCATTTGTTCTAGGCATCTAGGGTAATTCAAGCATTTGGGCTAATAGCCACTTATCAATGAGTGCATACCATGTGTGTTCTTCTGTGATTGGGTTACCTACCTCAGGATGATATTTTCCATTTCAAACCATTTGCCTACGAATTTCATAAAGTCATTGTTTTTGATAGCTGAGTAATATTCCATTGTGTAGATGTACCACATTTTCTGTAACCATTCCTCTGTTGAAGAGCATCTGGGTTCTTTCCAGCTTCTGGCTATTATAAATAAGGCTTCTATGAACATAGTGGAGCACGTGTCTTTTTTATATGTTGGGGCATCTTTTGGGTATATTCCCAAGAGAGGTATAGGTGGATCCTCAGGCAGTTCAATGTCCAATTTTCTGAGGAACCTCCAGACTGATTTCCAGAATGGTTGTACCAGTCTGCAATCCCACCAACAATGGAGGAGTGTTCCTCTTTCTCCGCATCCTCGCCAGCATCTGCTGTCACCTGAGTTTTTGATCTTAGCCATTCTCACTGGTGTGAGGTGAAATCTCAGGTTTGTTTTGATTTGCATTTCCCTTATGACTAAAGATGTTGAACATTTCTTTAGGTGTTTCTCTGCCATTCGGCATTCCTCAGCTGTGAATTGTTTGTTTAGCTCTGAACCCCATTTTTTAATAGGGTTATTTGTCTCCCTGCGGTCTAACTTCTTGAGATCTTTGTATATTTTGGATATAAGGCCTCTATCTGTTGTAGGATTGGTAAAGATCTTTTCCCAATCTATTGGTTGCCGTTTTGTCCTAACCACAGTGTCCTTTGCCTTACAGAAGCTTTGTAATTTTATGAGATCCCATTTGTCGATTCTTGATCTTAGAGCATAAGCCATTGGTGTTTTGTTCAGGAAATTTTTTCCAGTGCCCATGTGTTCCAGATGCTTCCCTAGTTTTTCTTCTATTAGTTTGAGTGTATCTGGTTTGATATGGAGGTCCTTTATCCACTTGGACTTAAGCTTTGTACAGGGTGATAAGCATGGATCGATCTGCATTCTTCTACATGTTGACCTCCAGTTGAACCAGCACCATTTGCTGAAAATGCTATCTTTTTTCCATTGGATGGTTTTGGCTCCTTTGTCAAAAATCAAGTGCCCATAGGTGTGTGGGTTCATTTCTGGGTCTTCAGTTCTGTTCCATTGGTCTATCTGTCTGTCTCTGTACCAATATCATGCAGTTTTTATCACTATTGCTCTGTAATACTGCTTGAGTTCAGGGATAGTGATTCCCCTGAAGTCCTTTTTTTTATTGTTGAGGATAGTTTTAGCTATCCTGGGTTTTTTGTTATTCCAGATGAATTTGCAAATTGTTCTGTCTAACTCTTTGAAGAATTGGATTGGTATTTTGATGGGGATTGCATTGAATCTGTAGATTGCTTTTTAATTAGCAGGTGTGACATTTCTAGAGGAAGCACGTCATTTGGAGTAGGCTCTGAGAGTTTGAAGATTCTCTCTATTTCTAGTTTGCTCACTCTGCTTCCTGTTTGTGGTTCAGGTTGTGAGTCCTCACAATATTACCTGAGGACCCAGCTATACAACTCCTGGGCATATACTCAAAAGATGCTGCAACATATAACAAGGACACATACTCCAGTATGTTTATAGCAGCCTTATTTATAATAGCCAGAAGCTGAAAAGAACCCAGACATTCCTCAACAGAGGAATGGATACCGAAAATGTGATACATTTACACAATGGAATATTATTCAGCTATTAAAAACAACTTCATGAAATTTGTAGGCAAATGGATGGAACTAGAAAATAATCATCCTGAGTGAGGTAACCCAGTCACAAAAGAACACACATGGTATGTATTCACTGATAAGTGGATATTAGGCAAAAAAGCTCGGAATACCCATGATACAACTCACAGACCATATAAAGCTCGAAGAAGGAAGATCAAAGTGTGGTTGTTTCAGTCTTTCCTAGAAGGGGGAATGATACAGGAGGTAGAAGGTCAGAGGGACTTGGGAGAAAGAGAGGAGGGGAGGGGAAAAGTGGGGGCACAATTAGGTGTGGGAGGCTGTGCAGGAGATGTTCAGAGGATCAGGAAATTGAACAGAGCTGTGGCAATGGGTGATGGGGACCTAGAGGTAGCTAACAGAAAGTCCTAGATAGCAGGAAAGCAAGAGGCTCCCAGGACCCAAAGGGGATGACATTAGTTTAAATGTCCAACAAAGGGGAGGGAGAACCTGTAGAGACTATATCCTGGTTGAAGGATGGGGCCACCCACTCATCTTCAAAGTTTTAACCCAGAATTGCTTCTGTCTAAAGGAAATACGAGGACAAAGTGTAGAGCAGAGACTGAAGGAAAAGCCATCCAGAGACTGCCCCACCTTGGGATACATCCCATATGCAGACACCAAACCCAGACACTATTGTGGATACTAAGAAGTGCATACTGATAGGAGCCTGATATAGCTGTCTTCAGAAAGGCTCTGCCAGAGTCTGGCAAATACAGATGTGAATGCTCACAGCCATCCACTGGACTGAGCACGAGGACACGAATGTAGGTGCTAGGGAAAGGACTGAAGGAGCTGAAGGGGTTGGTAACACCATAGAAAGAACAACAATATCAACCAATCAGACCCTCCAAAGCTCCTAGGGACTAAACCACCTACCAAAGAGTACACAGGGAGGGATCCATGGCTCTAGCTGCATATGTAGCAGAGGATGGCCTTGTCAGACATCAATGGGAGGAGAAGCCCTTGGTCCTGTGAAGGCTTGATGCCCCAGTGTAGGGGAGGGTCAGGGCAGTGAGGTGGGCGTGGGTGGGTAGGAGGGGGCACACCCTTATAGAAGCAGGAAGGGTGGCATAGGGGGTTTGAGGAAGGAAAACCAGGAAAGGGGATAACATTTGAAACATAAATAAAAAAAAATCCAAAGGAAAAAAAAGTGAGTCCTCAGCTTCAGCTCCAGTAATCATGTTGTCCCTGCCATTATAGACCTCTGGAACCGTAAGTCCTAAATAAACTCTCCATAAGTTTCATTGATCATGGTATCTCATCCCAGCAATAACAATGTAGCTGATTTAGCATGACGAAGACACAGCCTGATTTTTTTTTTCTTTTTTTTTTCGGAGCTGGGGACCGAACCGAGGGCCTTGCGCTTGCTAGGTAAGTGCTCTACCACTAAGATAAATCCCCAACCCCCTTATTTTTTTTTTAAATGCTCACTACAGTGGCTGTGAACGAACAGGGTTGTGCTGGAATTTTGTAAATTATTTCAGCATTACTCAGGTGGGAAACAATGCTACCTTGGTCATGGAATTTGCAGCGGTGGTGAAGCAGACTGGTTTATATATTTTAGAGGTAGATTTAGTAGTGTGCACCTATGGGTAGATCATTGTGCCACAGTTGAACAAAGATAATATTTTCTAAGATAATAGACTTGTGGGTAGGATAGGGTTAAGAGTTTCATTTTTCTTTGTTGAGATAGTTAGCATAAGAAAATATCAAGTAGATAGTTGAGTATATGAATTTGGAATTCAAAGGAAGACATATTTGAATGGTTTCATCATTAGGGAGTGGCACTGTTTAAGAAGGATTAAAAGGAGTAGGAGGTGTGACCTTGTTGGAGTAGATGCGGGTTGTTGGAGGAAGTGTGTCACCAGGGGTAGGCTTTGAGGTTTCAAGAGTCTTTTGGCCTGAGGATCAGGATGTAGTTCTCAGCTACTTCTCTAACATCATGCTTGCCATACCTGCTACCATGCTCTCTTCCATCATGATAATGGACTAAAGCCCTGAAATGTAAATAAACCCTCAGTTAAATGGTTTTCTTAATGAGAGTTGCCATGGTCAAGGTGTCTCTTCATGGTCAATAGAACACTGACTAAGGCAGAAGGAAAAAAGGAAGGGTAGAAGAAACAGCCCAATGGTGGGTTTGTGGAGTGTGCCTGGAGCCTCAGTTACTTCGATGCCTGGAAGTAGAGCTGGAGGAAAAGATTTAGCATAAGGATGCTGAAGAGGATGTTCCTGGACAAGGATGGAAACGGAGGATGGCTTGTTGTCACTGAAACAAAGCTGTTCAAGGAAGGGAGAGTGAGAAACTGCATTGGATGCTGGTAAGCCGTAGTATGAAGCTGACAAATTCAACATCTCTATGTCTACTGCTGTGTGTGTGTGTGTGTGTGTGTGTGTGTGTGTGTGTGTGTGTGCACATGCACACTCATGCATGCAAATGTGTGTGCTAGAGGAAAACCTTGAGTGCCATTCTCAGGAATGTTTATCCTCTTTTACACAGGGCCTCTCTTTGGCCTGAAACCAATTAGGCTTGACTGTCTGGCCAGTCAACTCTGATATCTTCTCCTCTCTGTTTCTTAGTGTATGGTTAAATATGCTCCATTATACCCAGCATTTTGCCATGGGTTCTGAAGTTCAAGCCTTCCTTCACGCTTGCAAGGTTGACACTTTACTAACTAAACCATCTCTCTGTCTCATGGGTGACTTTGACCAGAGTACATTCTGTTGAATGGAGGGATGGGTAATGTCATTGAAGGAATTGAGGAGAAAATGATATGTAGAAATAGAAGTTTTAATTTTCAATATATTTATCATGTATGAGAGAAGGGAAATTTAATGTTGCTACTACTTAATGAACACTGTCTTATGCTAGGAGTTTTTCCAGATATTGACAATTCTCCTGACAACTCTCAAGGGAATGTATTCCCAACTTTCTTTGGGATTCTGACATTGTTCCCTCAATCTGACCTTTGAATTCTTGCAGACATTCTAAAATTAATATATCCTAAATGGTCCTCTTGGCTTCCCAACCATCTCTTTCCGTTTTCCATATATGAGTAAATGGTGAGCATGGTCTATTTTGTTGTTTGTTGCAGAAGGCTGGTGGTCACCCTCAAATCCTCTTTCTGTTCTGCCAGTTGGATCTATCGAGAAGGCATTGCCAATTCTTCCTTTATGAGGGACCCCAATTCTGTATTTATGGTCAGCATCCCACTCTTAACTACTTCACCCCAAATGGGCCTTCGCTCCTCCACCATCTCACCTACCATGGTTAGGCATTTTTTAGTTTTACTTAGAAGTAATTGTCATCACTTCTTTGGTGCATGCCTCCCCCTTTTGAATGCAAGTTCCATAAGGGCAGGGATTCTGTTTTAATTGCTATCTTTTCTCCATTGCTTAACACGCTTAACATAGTATCAAGCAAGTAAGTGCTCAACAAATGTTTTGATAACTGAAGAAAAGACTGACAAATAAATCATTTCTAGGTGGAAGTAGGGATAGAAGTCAATTGCAATCAGCAGTACTCATCAAATAAAAATACTCATCAAAAGACCAGATGCCGATGTTAACTCATACCGCAATAAACTCATGATCAACGTGGTCAGTCTTCCAAAGTCCTTGAGGCAACACATTGCAGCCTTGGCTTCCTACCAGGACTGTCTTCCTTCCTGCTCTGCACTCAGATTACACATTCATTGTCTATGCCTTCACAATAATACAAATGACAATTTTTGGTAGATTACACAATATATACAGCTATATTATTTTGATGACCTGAGAGAATTGGGTTTGAGTTTTGCTGCTGGCACATTCAAAGAGTAAGCAGTTGAATCCTATACTGAATGCTCATCTCTGTTTCTAGACCCACCTTTCCTACTGTACTTCTGTTTTGCATCAGAGTATAGTATAGTAATGTTATAACACCTAACACTTCACTTATCACTCAAAGTAGGAAATTAGTGATATAGTTTTGTTTGGGATAAGTTTCCTGATAAAGAAGGAAAGGGTTCAGAGTTTACCACTTGTACAAGTTCCTAGTTCACATGTATACTAGATAAGACAATCTTGGGTGAGTTCCTTAGTTCTCTCATCCTCAGTTATCTCATCTGCAGATTGCAGGCAATATTAGAAGTACACACTACAGATCATTGTCTGATTTCTCACTATTGATCCACAAAAGGTATCCTGTGTGGTGTTGGATACATAGTAAGAGCTCGAGACTAGCTACTAAAACTATGGCTGAGCTAGGCCTCTTTTGTTGGGTCCAACTACAGAGGCTGTTTTATCATTAAAGTGTGTTGTATACTTAGGAAAGAAAGTTAGAATGATTTTGTGTAAAATGCTCTTTTTAGGAGCTCCAGAGGCTAAGGATGTCTTCCATTTTACAAATTTCAGAGTGAAGAATTTGATGTTGTCCAATCTGAAATTCAAGGTCATTTTGGGAGAGTGAAATGAAGATCCTAGCATCAACAGGAAGAGTTGGGCATTTCAGATTTTGTCTATGTTGCAACTTTCTCTCTAGACTCTCAGACCTGAGCACATGTGTCCTTTTCATTGTGACCCATGCTCAGACTTACTGTTTGTCCAAGGAGTTTCTTTCCTCCTGACTTTTAAAATTTCTCCGTCATCAGAGTCTGCATTAATTAATTTTTATTAATAAAGAAAAATCTCTTTTGACTTATGCATAGAATTTATGATTATAGACCTAAAATAATTTAATTAATATATATCAAAAATAAAACATTGGGAATAACAAGAAGACTCGAAGCTCAATTCAAGGAACTTCTACATTGCTAAGGCTTTGGCTCTAGGCATGCACAATCCTTATGGGAGGGTTACTTGTAGAAGAATTTTAATCTAGCAATATGGCAGGTCTGGCAAGGGATCACATCCAAAGACCTAGGTTTATGTGATACAGCTGGAATGCAGACATGCCACACACCTTTAGTCCCTCTGGCTGAAACACACACACCCTTAGTACATACCTTTAAGGTAAAATTAGTCTGTAGAAGGAAGAAGTTGTGTTTGAAAGTGCAGTCTAATGGAGGTCAGACAAAGTAATGAATCAGAGATAGATTTGACAACATGACTCAGAAATAGGATACACACAACTCTCACAAGAACAGACAGGAAACAGAAGGTATTTAAGAGCAGCACAGGAAGAGTGAGTCAGTTGGGAGTCAGTGCAGTGAGAGCAGTGCAGTGGAGCTGAGTGTGTTCATGAGTTCATGCAGTTCGGTGCAGGTCAGAAGCAGGTGAAGCCAGAGAATAAGAAGGAGCCAGAAAAGTAGAGCAAATTGCCAGAGATAGTTTGAGGCCAAGCAGAGCAATTCAGTTGGAAGCAGAGAGAAGCCAGATTGAATCAGTCAGCTTGGAGAGGGATTTGAGCCAGAACAGCTGATTTGAACCAGGCAGCCAGCGTTTACCAAAGACTAGAAAGGATGAGCTTATTCAGCAATAAGACTTCAAAACAATTACATCAGGCAAATAAAGGCTAGTTTTATAGTTATTTCACTGAAATAAAAGGCCCTGGTCAAGTAGTTACCTCATCCTTCAAACTCCTATGTTTGACAAAGTTCTGTTTGCCACAATTTTCAGCTCCTTGTTAAAAAAGAAAAGTGGGATCCTCCTCAAAGCACCATCTGTGGTCACTGTCATGATTCTTGCTTGTTTCTAATCTCTACAGCTTATCTGGACACACATTCTTCTAATGGCCCACCAAGGGATTATGCAGGTAGGGGCAGAGTCTCAGTTCCAAAGGAAGGTCCTGAGATTGACACCAGTTAATTTCCATGTGTTGGCCACTGCTGCCTCTCTGTCTGATAGCACAAACATCAAAAATGAGAGGCAGTATCAGCAAAGCCATGGCATTCTTGTATTTCTCCACATCTAGAAAATCTTCCCAGATGTGCAGCAACACTGAGGTCAGGTCTGAGGGCTTGCATGCATTTGGCATGCAGAAAAGCTGATCTAGTTGGCAACTGTCCCCTCCATATTTCTCACAGTTCTGGAAATGTTTCCTAAGAGTTTTTATGACCAATTTCCTAAACTATGGAAACATTCCACTTGGAATTTGAGGAGGGTTGTAACCTGACGAGGTAGAAAGGACTAACCTCTGGGGGCAGAAAAACTGGGTTCAGATCTTGACTCATTACTGATGAATACTAGAGAATCTTCAGTGCATCCTTAGTTTGGGTTTTCTCACCCGTAAAATGGGTATGCTAACATCTATACAGGAAGATCTTTTGAGGATTAAATGAAACAGTTCAGTACCCACTGTTCAGTGAAGGCCCCATAAATGCTTGTATCTGAGTTCTTCTTAACCAAAGTACGATGAAAGAACCAAGTTTGGCATCAGAAGCTCACAGATTCATGTCTTGATCAATTAACAGATTAACATCTGTGCATTGGGAGACTTTATACAAAAGTTCTGTTTGCTGGTTTTTCTTTGAAGATAAAATGAAGGTGATGTGATAAGAACTACATTACAAAAAAGCCAGTTTGATCAGTACCGAGTAGTACCCAAACCTTTTGGAGTGCACCCTCCTTTTGTTATTGCTTGGTACTACTGCATTTTATTGCCTGCCAATAAAATGGGAGAGACTGCTCAGAGAGACTGTAGTTTTATGAATCCTTGGAGTTAAGATCTTTTTATCATTAAGGTGTGTTCTTGAAATCCATATATAATATTAGCATGGGGAAATCTCTAAGACCCTGGAAGGGTAGATGAGACAACAAACTAACATTAGAAAAGACATGTCTATTGGCCCATGTAAGGAATTTTATATTATAAAAGAAAAACAGAAGCTACATAGTCAAAAGACAAAAACTGGCTAGGAAAGTAATCTATACCAAAAATTAAGAGTTAATGTTGCTGATATGTAAGAGTATGTTCCAACTGCAAGAAAATTACAAAGAACCAAAGAGAGATTGAGTCCAGACATGATAGTTCAAGGATAGGGAATGGCATGGTTATTGTTAATTTTTGGAGGTACTAGGGAGCAAATAAAAAGGTGATTATTAAACAAGAAATTGTAATAAATCCACAAAATTCATTTCTCTGCTAATCATGGAAAATCAAATTACTACAACAGTGAGATTTCTTTTTACTTACTAAATTGGCCATAATGAAAAGGAGCAAAGACATCCCAGGTGTGCATGAGCCTGTTGGGAAAGTGAAAAGGTGTACTGGAGGAAAAGAGTGTTCTATGGCTAGTAAGTATCCATCATGTTTTAGTTGTCACTCCTACCTTGGAACTGTCTTGTAGAAGAATAAGCAGACAGGGTATTAGATAACCCTAAAAGGTACCTTGTTTACAACATTGTTTTTGTAATAATGAACACCATAGAGCAAAGGAAGCAACAGCAAGAACACAGGGGCAGTGACCCCAATGCTTCGAAAGAGGGAACTGATTAAACATATCACACAGTTTTTCAAATTTATTTATTTAATTATCTTTTGTACCTGCTTGTGTGTTTGTGCACCACGTGTCACAGTTCTTACAGAGGCCAGAGAGGATTCCTTGGGACTGGTCTTACAGATGACTGGGAGCCACCATGTGAGTACTAGGAACTGAACGGGGGAGCCCTCTGCAAGAGGAGCAAGCTCCCTTAACCACTGAGCCAACTTTCAGCCCTGGTAAAAATGATTTTAAAATATTAATTTTACAGATGATGAGTATAGGGAAACAAGACCGGTTATCTACTGGAAGAATGCTTGAGAAAATAAATGACGCCTGATTGTATATAGAGAACCATGTCATTTTTATTTTAAAACTCTGAAACCAGCATATGCGTTTGTTTTTCAACGAGAGGTAAGCAGGAATGAAGCTGAGAGGCTACGGTGGAGCAGAGGTGGCGCTCCACAGGGCTGAGAGGGTGGTTGGAATCTGCCATAACATGAGCTTTCAAATCGAAGACAGCTTGACATGATTCTACCCATGGTACGTAATGTACCCATAAGCTCTATATGCATAAAAAGCCACGTGAGAAAATACTGTCGCTTTAGAGGGGCAGACACGCCTGGGAAACCAGAGGAGACTACTCTCTGCCCACATTTCTGACTCTAGAGGAAAACACCTAGTGCCATCTGGGCCCTCTGGGCACAGGGACCCAGGAGAAGGAGGGTCAGGCACTTCTAGTTGCTGCCCTCATGGAGAGCTGAAACCCAGCCCCGAGGAGCGACTTCATGCTGGAGACCAGAGGTAAGACCGGTTGGTCTCCTCCAAGTGACCTGCCTGGTGGACTCAGGACACACAAAGGCAAAATTCCTCTGGGACTGGACACTTCCGGTTTCTAGCTGGCGCCCAAACCTCGCTATCCTGGCCCACAGCTCCCTGCTCCCAAACCCTGTGGGAGAGAGAGCTGATTGCCCAGATGTGTGGGCAATCCTGAGACTGCAGGGCAGGAGAGACTAAAACTTCTGCCCACCTTTGCCCACATTCCTGGCCCAAGAGAAAACTGTATAGGGCCTCTGGGCACAGGAAGATAGGGGCAGTCAAGCTGCAGGAGTCCTGCAGTCCATACTGCACCCAGATCTGAACGGACCTGGTCAAACAGATCCCTGCACCCAAATCCCATGGGAGGGAGAGCAAAGGGTCAGACACACCTGGGAAACCAGAGGAGACTACTCTCTGTCCACGTTTCTGACTCTAGAGGAAAACGCCTAGCACCATCTGGGCCCCCTGTGCACAGGGACCCAGGAGAAGTAGGGGCAGGCTCTTCTGGTTCCCGCCCACAGGGACAGCTGAAAGCCAGTGGACAGGAATGACTACACGCCTGAAAGCAGAACACTCTGTTCCCATAACTGGCTGAAAGAAAACAGGAAAACAGGTCTACAGCATTCCTGACACACAGGCCTATACGACGGTCAAGCCACTGTCAGAAATAGCAAAACAAGGTAACACCAGAGACAACCTGATGGTGAGAGGCAAGCGCAGGAACCCAAGCAAGAGAAACCAAGACTACATGGTCATCAGAGCCCAATTCTCCCACCAAAGCAAACACTGAATATCCAAACACACCAGAAAAGCAAGAGCTAGATTTAAAATCACATTTGATCGTGATGATGAAGGACTTTAAGAAAGACATAAAGAACTCTCTTAGAGAAATGCAGGAAAACACAAATAAACAAGTAGAAGCCCTTAGGGAGGAAACACAAAAATCCCTGAAAGAATTACAGGAAAACACAATCAAACAGGTGAAGGAATTGAAAATGGAAATAGAAACAATAAAGAAAGCACCAAGGGAGACAACCCTGGATATAGAAAACCAAAGAAGAGACAAGGAGCCGTAGATACAAGCATCACCAACAGAATACAAGAGATAGAAGAGAGAATCTCAGGAGCAGAAGATTCCATAGAAATCATTAACACAACTGTCAAAGATAATGTAAAACGGAAAAAGCTACTGACCCAAAACATACAAGAAATCCAGGACACAATGAGAAGATCAAACCTAAGGATAATAGGTATAGAAGAGAGTGAAGACTCCCAACTCAGAGGACCAGTAAATATCTTCAACAAAATCATAGAAGAAAACTTCTTTAACCTAAAGAAAGAGATGCCCACAAACATACAAGAAGCCTACAGAACTTCAAGTAGATTGGACCAGAAAAGAAAATCCTCCTGTCACATAATAGTCAAAACACCAAATGCACAAAACAAAGAAAGAATATTAAAAGCAGTAAGGGAAAAAGGTCAAGTAACATATAAAGGCAGATCTATCAGAATTACACCAGACTTCTCACCAGAGACTGTGAAAGCCAGAAGATCCTGGACAGATGTCATACAAACCCTAAGAGAACACAAATGCCAGCCCAGGTCACTGTATCCAGCAAAACTCTCAATTAACATAGATGGAGAAGCCAAGATATTTCATGACAATACCAAATTTACACAGTATCTTTGTACAAGTCCAGCCCTACAAAGGATAATAAATGGTAAAGCCCAACACAAGGAGGCAAGCTACACCCTAGAAAAAGCAAGAAACTAATTGTTTTGCAACAAAACAAAGAGAAGAAAAGCACACAAACATAATCTCACTGCCAAATATAAAGGTAACAGGAAGCAACAATCACTATTCCTTAATATCTCTCAACATCAATGATCTCAACTCCCCAAGAAAAAGACACAGGTTACGAAACTGGATACACAATAAGGACCCAGAATTTTGCTGCCTACAGGAAACACACCTCAGAGACAAAGAAGACACTACCTTAGAGTAAAAGGCTGGAAAACAACTTTCCAAGCAAATGGTCTGAAGAAGCAAGCTGGCGTAGCCATTCTAATAGCGAATAAAATCAACTTTCAACCAAAAGTCATCAAAAAAGATAAGGAAGGACACTTCATATTTATCAAAGGAAAAATCCACCAAGATGAACTCTCAATCCTAAATATCTATGCTCCAAATACAAGGGCACCTACATACGTAAAAGAAACCTTACTAAAGGTCAAAACACACATTGCATCTCACACAATAGTAGTAGGAGATTTCAACACCCCACTCTCATCAATGGACAGATCATGGAAACAGAAATTAAACAGAGACATAGACAGACTAACAGAAGTTATGAACCAAATGGATCTAAGAGATATTTATAGAACATTCTATCCTAAAACAAAAGGATATACCTTCTTCTCACCACCTCATGGTACTTTCTCCAAAATTGACCATATAATAGGGCACAGAACAGGCCTCAACCGATACAGAAAGATAGAAATAATCCCATGCATCCTATCAGACCACCATGGGCTAAAGCTGATCTTCAATAACATTAAGGAAAGAACCCCCACATATACATGGAAGTTGAACAATGCTCTACTCAATGATAACCTGGTCAAGGAAGAAATAAAGAAAGACATTAAAGACTTCTTAGAATTTAATGAAAATGAAGGTACAACATACCCAAACTTATGGGACACAATGAAAGCTGTGCTAAGAGGAAAACTCATAGCTCTGAGTGCCTGCAGAAAGAAACAGGAGAGAGCATATATCGACAGCTTGACAGCACACTTAAAAGCTTTAGAACAAAAAGAAGCAAATACACTCAGGAGGAGTAGAAGGCAGGAAATAATCAAACTCAGAGCTGAAATCAACCAAGTAGAAACAAAAAGGACTATATAAAAAAATCAAAAGAACCAAAAGCTGGTTCTTTGAGAAAATCAACAAGATAGATAAACCCTTAGCCAGACTAACCAGAAGACACAGAGAGTGTGTCCAAATTAACAAAATCAGAAGTGAAAAGGGAGGCATAACAACAGAATCAGAGGAAATTCAAAAAATTATCAGATCCTACTACAAAAGTCTATATTCAACAAAACTTGAAAATCTGCAGGAAATGGACAATTTCCTAGACAGATACCAGGTACCAAAGTTAAATCAGGAACAGATAAACCATTTAAATAACCCCATAACTCCTAAAGAAATAGAAGCAGTCATTAAAAGTCTCCCAACAAAAAGATCCCAGGTCCAGATGGGTTCAGTGCAGAATTCTGTCAGACCTTCACAGAAGACCTCATACCAATACTATCCAAACTATTCCACAAAATTGAAACACATGGAGCACTTCCTAATTTCTTCTATGAAGCCACAATTACTCTTATACCTAAAACACACAAAGACCCAACAAAGAAAGAGAAATGCAGACCAATTTCCCTTGTGAATATTGAAGCAAAAATACTCAATAAAATTCTTGCAAACCGAATCCAAGAACACATCAAAACAATCATCCATCATGATCAAGTAGGCTTCATCCCAGGTATGCAGGGATGATTTAATATACGGAAAACCATCAACATATTCCACTATGTAAATAAACTGAAAGAACAAAACCATACGATCATTTCAATAGATGCTGAGAAAGCATTTGACAAAATTCAACACCCCTTCATGATAAAAGTCCTGGAAAGAAAAGGAATTCAAGGCCCATACCTAAACATAGTAAAAGCCATATACAGCAAACAGTAGCTAACATTAAACTAAATGGAGAGAAACTTGAAGCAATTCCACTAAAATCAGGGACTAGACAAGGCTGTCCACTCTCTTCCTACTTATTCAATATAGTTCTCGAAGTCCTAGTCAGAGCAATCAGACAACAAAAGGAGATCAAAGGGATACAGATTGGAAAGGAAGAAGTCAAAATATCACTATTTGCAGATGATATGATAGTATATTTAAGTGATCCCAAAAGTTCCACCAGAGAACTACTAAACCTGATAAACACCTTCAACAAAACGGCTGGGTATAAAATTAACTCAAATAAATCAGTAGCCTTCCTCTACACAAAAGAGAAACAAGCTGAGAAAGAAATTATGGAAATGACAACCTTCATAATAGTCCCAAATAATATAAAATACCTCGGTGTGACTAACCAAGCAAGTGAAAGATCTGTATGATAAGAACTTCAAGCCTCTGAAGAAAGAAATTGAAGAAGACCTCAGAAGATGGAAAGATCTCCCATGCTCATGGATTGGCAGGATTAATATAGTAAAAATGGCCATTTTACCCAAAGCAATCTACAGATTCAATGCAATCCTCATCAAAATTCCAATCCAATTCTTCATAGAGTTAGACAGAACAATTTGCAAATTCATCTGGAATAACAACTCAGGATAGCTAAAACTATCCTCAACAATAAAAGGACTTCAGGGGGAATCACTATCCCTGAACTCAAGCAGTATTACAGAGCAATAGTGATAAAAAACTGTATGGTATTGGTACAGATAGACCAGTGGACCCAGAAATGAACCCACACACCTATGGGCACTTGATTTTTGACAAAGGAGCCAAAACCATCCAATGGAAAAAAGATCGCATTTTCAGCAAAGGGTGCTGGTCAGCATGTAGAAGAATGCAGATCGATCCATGTTTATCACCCTGTACAAAGCTTAAGTCCAAGTGGATCAAGGACTACCACATCAAACCAGATACACTCAAACTAATAGAAGAAAAAGTGGGGAAGAATCTCGAACACATGGGCACTGGAGAAAGTTTCCTGAACAAAGCACCAATGGCTTATGCTCTAAGATCAAGAATCGACAAATGGGATCTCATAAAACTACAAAGCTTCTGTAAGGCAAGGACACTGTGGTTAGGACAAAACGGCAACCAACAGATTGGGAAAAGATCTTTCAATCCTACAACTGATAAAGGGCTTATATCCAAAATACACAAAGAACTCACAAAGTTAGACTGCGGGGAGACAAATAACCCTATTAAAAATGGGGTTTAGAGTTAAACAAAGAATTTACAACTGAGGAATATCGAATGGCTGAAAAGCACCTAAAGAAATGTTCAACATCTTTAGTCATAAGGGAAATGCAAATCAAAACAACCCTGAGATTCCACCTCACACCAGTCAGAATGGCTAAGGTCAAAAACTCCAGTGACAGCAGATGCTGGTGAGGATGTAGAGAAAGAGGAACATTCTTCCATTGTTGGTGGGATTGCAGATTAGTACAACCCCTCTGGACATCAATCTAGAGGTTCCTCAGAAAATTGGACAATGGACTACCTGAGGACCTAGCTATACCTCTCTTGGGCATATACCAAAAACATGCTCCAACATATAACAAAGAAACACGCTCCACTATGTTCATAGCAGCCTTATTTATAATAGCCAGAAGCTAGAAAGAACCCAGATGCCCTTCAACAGAGGAATGGATACAGATAATGTGGTACATCTACACAATGGAATATTACTCAGCTATCAAAAACAATGACTTTATGAAATTCATAGGCAAATGGATGGAACTGGAAAATATCATCCTGAGTGAGGTAACCCAATCACAGAAAAGCACACATGGTATGCACTCATTGATAAGTGGCTATTAACCCAAATGCTCGAATAACCCTAGATGCACAGAACACATGAAACTCAGGAAGGATGACCAAAATGCGGATGCTTCACTCCTTCTTTAAAAGGGGAACAAGAGTTCCCTTAGGAGGGGATAGGGAAGCAAAGTTTAGAACAGAGACTAAAGGAACACCCATTCAGAGCCTGCCCCACATGTGGCCCATACAACTTAGCCACCAAACTAGATAAGATGGATGAAGCAAAGAAGTGCAGGCTGACAGGAACCAGATGTAGATCTCTCCTGAGAGACACAGCCAGAAAACTGCAAATACATAGGTGAATGCCAGCAGCAAACCACTGAACTGAGAACAGGACCCCCTGTTGAAGGAATCAGAGAAAGGACTGAAAGAGCTGAAGGGGCTTGAGACCCCATATGAACAACAATGCCAACCAACTAGAGCTTCCAGGGACTAAGCCACTACCCAAAGACTACACATGGACAGACCCCGGGCTCCAACTTCATAGGTAGCAAGGAATAGCCTAGTAAGAGCACCAGTGGAAGGGGAAGCCCTTGGTCCTGCCAAGGCTGGACCCCCAGTGAACGGGATTCTTGGGGGGAGGGCGGTAATGGGGGAAGCATGGGGAGGGGAACACCCACATAGAAGGGGACAGGGAGGGGTTAGGGGGATGTTGGCCTGGAAACCAGTAAAGGGAATAACATTTGTAATGTAAATAAGAAATACCCAATTTAATAAAGATGGAAAAAATAAAAAATAAAAACAGTTTCTCTCTCTCTCTCTCTCTCTCTCTCTCTCTCTCTCTCTCTCTCTCTCTCTCTCCCCTCCTCCTTCCCTATCTTCCCGTCTTTCTCTTTTTGTAGACATGCGTAACTTACTTTTGCTTTTTTTTTTTTTTATATAAAACCCTATGTTATAGCCACAGCTGGAGCCTGATGGTCATATTTTTACTTTGCAGTCGTCAGCTTACGTGTTTCCTCTCTTAAAGCCCCTTGACCTCTGAGAAACACATCGCTCAGATGCTTTTGAGGCCCCCAACGGGGCTGCTTTTTGTCCAGGGTTAGGAGTGGAACATTCGTCCATGATCTCAACAGAGCGCAACCTTCTGCTGCGATAAACAGTCCCCGTTTACAGAGAGCTCAGGTCCCACCTGCAAAGTCTTTAAAAATTCATAGGTTCACATAGCCTTTTAATTGAAAAAAATTAGTATACCTGGGCTTTACTAGAATGTTAAATGAAAACTCTCAAGGAACTTCACATATAGTCTATGTAGTTGCTTTCCCCACCGGTTATCCAGTGTTCTCGAAAATGTTTGTGTTGTCATTTGAGACAGACCTCCAACAGTCTATAGGCGATAGTTCACCTATAGGTTTCAGGGCAAGTACACACTTTGAAATCTGACACTGCCGCAGAAAGGAACCCTCAGCACTTGGTATCAAGGTGATAATCTTTGGCCTTCCTGTCTAAGATTTACAACTGTGACCTTAGACTCTATTTCTCTTGTCTCTAGTCTCTAAGTTATCAGCATGAGTGCCGGTAGTTACAAGGTCAGTGTGAATTACCTAATATAATGGTAGAACCGTGCTTCCTAAGGGCTGGGCTGTGTTAGGGACGTGAAACAAAGTGAGTTTTAATGTCTGCAGAAGGCAGAGCTCTGATAAACGACCTACCCTAGTAATGATACATTTCCCTGGCAGGAGAGTTCAACGGCAGAGTCTGGCTGAGTCCCACACTAGCCATCTTTGAGAGAGAGAGAGAGAGAGAGAGAGAGAGAGAGAGAGAGAGAGAGAGAGAGAGAGAGAGAGAGAGGACAAACTAATTTCAATAGGAGAAATCATCAGAAACTAACTACCTGGTTAAACAGATGAAAAGGGTTTACAGAGTAGCTAGTTGTACACTAGGGACATTTTTTTCTAGTATGATGACACAATGTCGGATGAGGGATGAGGCAAAACCGCAAGTAATATCCTCCCATTCTGTCCGCTCGCCACCACCTAGAAACTGAATGGGGCTATTATTTTGGCTGCAGTTTCAAAATAAATATTTTGTTTGCCTAAAATTTACATTTGTATTTGGACCACAGGCACTAAAAACTGAGTGAGACTCTGTGCGTTGGCATGGCGTGAACACTAGGTGGCACTCTAGGGCTGCCTTTTCGGCAACTCCTGTGTGTCCAAGTTCCTTCTATGCTAATTCTCCCCTTTAAAAAGAGCAAACAAGCTGTTTAAACAAAGGGTCCCTGTAGTTGCTGTTTTTATATTTATAGTCGTGTAATCAATATGTTGGAAGAGTAATTAATTTTTAACCTCCATCCACGGGGAGAGCAAATGTTAGTGGAGTTAATGGATGGAGCAGGCTTCATTATTCTAAAGGAACACTAATGATGAGGCAGGGGAGAAAGTCAAGGGTTGTAAACAATCGTGCCATCAAACACAATCATAAAGCAACTGCTCAACGGGAGCAGGGGAGCCGACCCTTTGTCTCCATTGGTGCAAGCTGTGGTTTCTGCTTAAGTCAACCCGACCTTATGAAACAGCCTTCTACCCGACCTTTCACCATAGTCTGCTTCCTTTCAACGCCATTATTATTTCACACAAGAGTTCTGGTTTCATTGCCCTTCTGCTTGAAAGCCTTTGATTACGACCGTTTCCTAACACCACAGGGTGATATCAAAGCTCACTAAGGTTTGGAACCTTTCTGTACTCCTGGAGCAACTGTACCGTCCCGGTGCCCTGACTCAGGGGTGCCACGGGATCCTCCTGCAACACTTCGTGGGATCTCCTGTTGGCAGTGTCCTGTTCCTTCAATAGAGTTAATACCTCAGGGCACCACAGCCACCAGCACAGAGTATTTTATATGGATGAATTACCATGGTAAGAATGGGCTGACGTGGCCCGAGCTGGGCGGATGAGAGCCAAAGATCGCACAGGACTCACTTTCTATTCTGATTATATCCCCTACCACCCAGCTCTGTCTTTGACTTTCCAAACCCACTTCTCCACGCCATGAGAACATACGAACAGTGAGACTAGCTGTGGGCAGAGAAGGTGTACTCAGTGTACAGGGAGGCACATTACAAAATCATGTTTCTATTCATTGCCAAGGTAGTCTCACACGCAAATTAACCTTACTTGTTTGGTAACCGTTGTCAAGCTTCTTTGACCCCACGATTCCCTTCGTGGGGAATGTCTTTCTTTTCCCCCTGACTGTCCAGCTAGGCTTGACAAAGAGAGGCATTCTTTTGTAAAGTTTTCCTTAAACTGCTTATATGATAAGGATGCCCCTTACATACAGAACTCTCAAACTTCCCAACCTCCACGCCTACTGCAGTAATTTACTCCACTCAAGATTTCTGCCCTTAGTACTCTCTCCCTCTCCTCTTTCCTCTTTTGTCCATTTCTCTTCCTCTTTGGGGGGAAAGGGCAAAGTCTGGTGGAGCCCAGATTGTCCTATAGCTGGCTAAGGAGCCAAGGATGACTTTGAACTCTGGTTCCTCCTGCTTCTACTGCCTAAGTCTTGGGAATCCGTGTGTGGGTCATCACCTCTCGTTTTGTGTGGTCTAGAAGACCAAACCTGGGGTTTCGTGCATGCTGGGCAAGTCGTCGTCTGCCACCTTCATTATCTATCCCTTGCTTTTCTTTTTTAGGAATGTGTAAGTTGTGTTCCCTGTGCCTCGTGACCAAAAGCCTGGAGCAACACCAATACTTTTGCAGATGTTACATGTACCAACTTGGCACAGTGTACAAACTTTATCAAGGGTCCAGGGCGGATGGTTCTGTCAGTGGTCAGTAACTTTTTCTTTTGGAACAATCGTCCTCATTAAAGCAGGAAGGTATTTTGATGGTGTATTACAGGAAGAACACTGTTGACACTGGTCTGCCTCACCCAGTG
Organism: Rattus rattus; assembly: GCF_011064425.1. Lineage (NCBI taxonomy): Eukaryota > Metazoa > Chordata > Mammalia > Rodentia > Muridae > Rattus > Rattus rattus. The sequence continues at coordinate 121,381,291 of NC_046159.1, forward strand.
TGAAAGACAACCAATTGCACATCAATGCTCTCTCCTTCCTCAACCCAACCCTGGTTTTTATCCAGGCAGATCTGGGCCAAGCAGAGAGCACTGCACTTCTGACTTATCCCTAGTATCTAGATTAGACCCAAGACTGTACTCTGGTCAAATATCTTAGTGGGAGGGTTCAAGGCTCTTTAGGTTCAAGGCTCCTAAAACATGCTGACCCAGTCTTTCCTCTTTGTTCCAGCAGCTCAGGAAGCCATCTGGACTATGAGATGACCTTGAGGATAGAAAACACATGTTGGGGGTTGCCTGGGATGGAAATAAAACCCCCAATGCAGCGGGGCTGGCAAGTGGAGCTTAATGAAAGATGATTAGGCAAGGGGGACTCTGCCCTCACAAACGGATCGGAATGCAATATAGAGGGAGCGAGTTCATTATAGTCGGACGTGTTTGGTCTCCTTTCTTCTTCTTGCCCTTTCTTTACCCTTCCACCATGGGATGTTGCATCAAGCAGGACCTTGCCAGATGCTGGTCCTCTTATCTCAGACCTCTCCAGAACCATTAACTAATAAATTTTCTGTTTGATATAAATCACCCAGTCTTTCCTAGCCTGTGGAATGGATGAAGATACCACACGTGGGGAGAGTAAGGCAGGAAGATGGGAGCCTGTGTCGCTGACTCCATTTGACACCCTCTGACCTTGCGTAATCGCGTTGTTTCGGGTTTTCTGAGTGTATGTTTGGAACGGTTCCCGTTGTTTTGCTTTTAGGAACTTTCCCAATTTATAATAATGATTACATAAGCTTATGGTCTGAGCATAGGCAGGGGTGCAGACCTAATGGGAAGATGTAAATGCAGGAGCAGTAATTTTCTTACTGCATCAGACATAGTTTGCATCAGGTTGGTGGTGCAAACTTTAGAATAACTTGAATGAAATAAAAAACACCGGGGAGGAACAGGAAAGTCCCGTCATCTGTGGTGCCCTGTGACTTGATAGTGGATGGTCTTTGCTTGGCCGTTGCTTCCAGTTGCGGTAGATAAATCGAGCTGGAAAAGGTGCGATTTTATTTTTATACCTGTAAATTCTTTAGGGTGAATAGTGGCTACATCCTGCCTTTACCATTAACTCTGTTAACACAGGGGGAGTGAAGAGGGTTAAAATACGAAAACAATCTAAGCACGCAGATAATGACCTTGCATTTTTAGGTTGAAGTAGGCAAATTTTTCAGCCTCAGCCCTGTAAGCACTGAACAGTGCCCTAGAGCTTTGTCCTTGGCTTCCTTGAGCTTCCGTTCCGCAGTTCTCTGATTCGGATTACCAAATGCTGGTATCTATTGGCAGATTGGTTAAGTGTTATGGGACACGTATCTCTGGGAGACAACAGACTCTGCAAGTTCACTCTTCTGCACCTCTTTTCCTTAGAACGAGGCTTATTATGTAGACTGTCTACACCCATATTTTTTTAAATAGAATAAGTGAAAAACCAAATTTGCCCATAGGCTAATGGGGAGTGGAGGGCAGAGCAGAGTTGGAACCCTGGGCCCATATTGCTTTGAATTCTCCTGCTATCTTAGTCCTTACTGATCAGCCAGTCCCCAGAGTTCTCCGGTGTGCAAGCCAGAGGAACTTAAGCTAAGCGAAGTTAAAAACAAACCCGAAATAATTTCGCTTGTATTCCCTGTAAACAATATTTACCTGGATCTCACATATTTTACTTGAATTGTTCTAATACTTGTCCAAATTAATCACTTTGTTTTCCTATCACTTTGTATTGTTTCTATGTGGGAAGAACCATTTCCTTTTAAAAATAGTGTTATCTGTACCCTATGAACTGGTTAATTTTCTTTCCAACATTTTCTTTGGGCCATACGGATTTGACCTAACAGTTACAGCAATAACACTGTTCATCCAAAGGATAAAGACTTTTTTCTTTTGTAACTTACAAAATCACCTCCTATAGTGGGAGAATGACTGTTGTGCTTGGTAATACTTCATTTCCTTAGCAAGACTGTTTTCTTCTGTTCTCCATTGTCATCAGACAAAAAAGATGCAATTAAATCAAGGAAACCTGGCAGGGTTGCTTGTGGAAAATAAAATGAAGTTTTGATTTAAACAAAGAGCAGTGAATTGTGCTGGAAAAACACAGCCCCAACTGAAGTTCAGCGTGGCTTTCACGCGTCCCTGAGACCACATGCAGGGTGTTTATCTTTGAGAAACGATGATTGTTTGAGCCCCAACTTTGGACGTTGTACAGGACCAAAACCCTCCTTTGAGACCTGTTTGGGATTCCGTACCGCATACAGCCCTTAGCTCTCCCTGATGGCGTGTCACTCCAAGCTTTAGAGCTTTGATTCTTAGCACAGAATCTTGCAAATATGAGCTTAGCAGCCACGTAGAACCAAGTATATCTTGAGTGGGCTTCATTAGAAGTAATTTTATGAATGAGATGTGTTGTAAGGAGACTTTTGAAGAAAACACCTTACTGAGACAAGTAATTAGAATGATAAAGCCCACCTATGGTCCGAGACTCACAGAATGATTATCTCAGGCAGGGTGGTCCTTGAACCTAGGACTCTAAAGCTGGTCTGAGCATCAGACAGAGACCAAAGCAATCAGTGAGTAATAATAATCTTAGTGAATATTTAATATTTATAATAAAATTTATGAGCTGTAAGTAAGGATAAGGAAAATACAACTTAGAATGGTTACATGACACAGAAAGCCACACAGGTATGAGAAATTAGGCCTAGGACTCCTTCCTCACATTAGTTTCAGTTTTCTGAAATGATGAAGAAAACCAGCGCCTGTTTTCAAGATTTTTACCTTTATATAAAGGCAATGCCAAACTCTTAACTTTAAAATTACGTTTTTGTTGGCATAAACCAATCACACACATTTTATTGTGACACTTTAATACGTGAACATAACGTATTTCGATTGTATTCACCTTCCGTCACCCTCTCTTGTCCCCTTTTATTGGCAGGTAATTTTATGCAAGGGCCTTCTGTCTTGAATCTTTTTGGACCACAGGGCAGATTATAGATAACAAAAAGAAAAATGATTGAAACAATGAAGGTTTTTCAGTGTGGAGACTAAGGCGTAGAGACACAGCGATGGATCAGGAAAGCCACTGCACTCTTTATCGGGGATCAGTTCAAACCAAGTACGTCTGACTCCAAACCGTGCCCAGGCAGACGTCTGTTCCGGTTGTTCTGTGCAGAAAGAGAGCGAGGGGCGCTCGCTCAGAGGTTGCCGGGCACTGACAGGCTTAAGACAGGAACGTGATGGCAGACGTTTCAAGTTTCTACGTGTGGCTTCTTATGTAATAGGCAAAGTCAGATGAGGTGTGCTTGCACCGCAGGGACAGCTGGCGTCAAGGAAAGTGACGGCTACAGCCATCCCTGTAGTGTTGCTTACACACACTCAGTCCATTCCAGTCGGTGACGTCATCACCTGTGCGCTGCACTGTTGCAACAATCCCTCACAGAACTGTGAGGGGGCAGTGGATTATACCTCAGCTTACGAGTCTTTTGAAACTTTTAAGCAGTTTGAAACTTCCATGGCGAAAGAGAACATGCATTTTAGGAAAGTTTTAGCACTTTGTAAACTTTCAGAAGTGAGCTTGTTCTGTTTGGGCAAAATAGAAACAAGCAAGTCTGCTTTACGAGGACTTTAAGTATTTAAGTACTTAAGTAAGTCACATGAAGAGTACTGGTTTGCAGGGGCGCTTAACTAGAGCAGCCATTCTCAACCTGTGGGCTGCGACCCCTTCACAGATATCCTGCATATCAGATATTTACATCACGAATCATAACAGCGGCAAAATTACAGTTATATAGCAATGAAAGAATTTTATGGTTGGGGGCCACCACGACCTGAGGAACTGTATTAAAGGGTGGCGGCATTAGGAAGGTTGAGAGCTACTGCTCTAAAGGGAAGGGACAATTGCTCTTATCCTAGCTTTATGCATATGGTTCATATCCTGAGTGGGTACTTTGGGTCGGAGTTCAAAGTCACCAAGGTTTAGAGAAACCTCTGCTGTGTTGAGCTCCTGTTGATTCATAAGTAGTTGAAGGATGGGCTGGCACCTCAGATGTCATCTGGGCCCCTTCCCAGGGTGGAACATTTCTGGATTACCATACAAAGAGTTTCAGCAGGGGTCACTCTGGAGAGCTAGGCTGGAAGGAGGGAGACAATGGTCAGAGGCTATTTTCTGTCCTCTTTATAGCATTTGGCCCAGTCGTTGCTGCTGTTGTTATTGTTTTACCATGAAGATCTATTTCATAATACAAACAAACAAACAAACACAAACAGCACAAAAGACTGAGGCAAAAAATTTAGGGCTGGGTTTTGAAGCAGGCAGGTGATGTAATCAGGTGTATGATTTTGACAGCTGTTTTGGTTTTTTTGTTTTTTTGTTTTTGTTTTTTTTTTAGTTAAAAGGGTTAGGGTTAGGGTGGGCAGAATCGAGGGGTCGACCGCTGTAATAATCTTGGACTTCTGAACCAAGTACAACTAGAAGGCATATTGTAAAGCTCATACATAGTATCCACATTGTCTTCATGTCAACATGTTTAGGATAAAAACCCATCTAACTATAGACATTTCGTATGCTTACCATAGAGGGACTTATGTTTTTATTAACAGTTTATTTTAAATATTCCATAAATACTCATATCCACAGAGTAAAATGATGGGACAGATGTATAAAAGACAGCAACTTGTAAAGCATATGTATTTTCTGAATCACAGATTAATAATAATTAAAAAAACACAGTGTGACACATGCTGCTTTGACTTACTCCCCCCCCACCCCTATGAATCAACCAGTCTTGATTTTTTTACTTTCCATCATTTTAAGCATTCATTTACTAAACTAACAGCATTTCATTAAGCGAGACTAATCCCTGAGAGCATTACCTTAGCCCATTAGCTTCCAGACAGTCATCAATTCCAGGGCATTTCCTGGGATGAGATCATTATTGTTATTACTATTTATTCTGTTATTTTATTCTGTTTATATATTAAGTTCATCTTAGAGAAAATATCTGCGTTGCTAGTTCTAACAATGGGCATTTTCTTTCTGAAACATTTGGGTCAGCGATTTGATGCTTCTTCACCCAGGTGTTCCCAGAGACCCCCGTGGCTACCACAGAGGCTCTCATTCTTACGGCATAACAAATTAGAAACAGCTCTGCAGAAAGCTGGCACTGTGATATCTGGGTAGTTTTTCTTTACTGCGACTTCTGAAATTATCTCTGAGGATCATGTGACTGAAGTTGGGTTTCTTGGGGGCCGGTTTCACAAAGGTCCCTCGTTGGGCGTTTCTCCTTTACCACTGAGGAGTATGGTGGCTGTTTAGTCACGGTCGTGACGGAGAGAAGGCTCGACGCTAATGGAAGAAGCAGATGTCAAGGTAAGGACTTGGGCTGGTGGAGGGCGCATGGCTACTTCCCGGCACCCGGCATCAGAGACAGAGCTAGAGACGCAGACCAGGGGTGGGACTCTGAGATGCACGTGCCGAGCCTCAGATTTGATTCTGAACACTGAAAAAATAGGGAAAGAGAATAGAGTAAGCAAAACGAAAACTAAAACAAATTAAGATAAAATAAGAGACAGACAGCAGACAGGCATAAAACCACTGAAAAAATTAGGAGAAACCACAGAAAGGTAGATGAAATATGGTACATAAGAATTCCAGTCTGCCCAATAAAAATAGGAACTGATATTATGGCTCCGTGGACCATAACCGAGGAACACAAATGGTTTGGGGGTAAAAACAATTCTGACATGTTTGGATGCCAAAAATTTTTTTGAGTTGATCTCTTTTGGCCTGGTAAGATTTTATGCATTTTTATAGTTCCAGCCAAGTGGTCTAAGGATTACTGGATGTGTCTGCCAGCCTGGAGCTCTGTGTTAGCACGAAGAATGTTCTCGTCTCACAGTGAACAAGTAAACGAATGAAGACAAAGGACTGCTCCCCACAGAAGGGATGGAAATTAATCGTCATCTCAGTCTCGAGCTGGTGCTCCAAAACAATGTGGGATTATTATTTATTTAAAATTGAAATTTCTGTTTATTCATGATGAAACATGGCCATTTCCTTCTCATTTTACTTCTTCAGTGCCACCTGAATAGCATTTGAAACTTAGTCTAAGCTGGTCCTTTCACTGATAGCCTCTCCCTCTCTCTGTCTCTCTGTCTCTCTGTCTGTCTGTCTCTCTCTCTCTCTCTGTGTCTGTCTGTCTCTCTGTCTCTCTCTGTGTTTCTGTCTCTGTCTGTCTCTGTCTTTCTTTCTGTGTGTCACTGTCTCTGTCTTTCTTTCTGTGTGTCATTGTCTCTCTTTGTCTCTCTGTCTCTCTGTGTGTCTCTGTATCTATCTCTCTGTCTCTCTGTGTGTCTCTGTATCTGTCTCTCTGTCTCTCCCTGTCTTTCTGTCTCTGTCTCTGTCTCTGTCTCTCTCTCTCTCTCACACACACACACACACACACACACACACACACTCACACAAAGTGGTGAATGTCTCTGTAAGCATCCACATGTGCTAGTTGGAGGTTAGATGTTGGCATCAGGCCTCTTCCTTTACCCCTCTCTGCTTTGTTTTATTTCAGGCAGTCTATTCCTGAGCCCCCAGAACTCACCTATTAACTAGATTGGTTGACTATAGAGCCCCAGGATCCTCCCCAGGATCCACCCCCCAAGCTGGAATTACAAATGTGCGTTATTAAGCCTAGCCATTATATTTTTTTATTTTTTTGAGAATTTCATACTTTAATACTGTATTTGTATAACTATACCACTCCCTCCCCTCACTCCCTTTTAAATTTATGACCTCTTCTATAACTATTGTCTGACACACACGCACGCACACATGCACGCATGCATGCACACACAAACTACCCAGTCCATTTACTGCTGCTTGTATGTACAAGTGTTTAGGACTGGCCATTCAGATTAGATAAACTCTTGGGGAATCCAAGGCTTTTTTAAAACATGGGTGCTGGAGTTTTGAACTCAGGTCCTCAGGCTTATGCAGTTAGCACTTCATCCATTGATCTCTCTCTAGACCCCCTATTCCTTATTTTTTTAAACCACAGCAATAATAAAGGATGAAGAGATATTGTTTAGATATTAATTATGCATACTAGCATGTAGATCATACGAGACAGTGGAAAGGGGAATACGGGGTGGAACAGTTCAAGGGTACACGTGAGGAGTGGGATGGGGAGAAGGGGGAAAGGAGAGGAAGCAGGGGAGGTTTCAACCTAAGCTGCGTAGGAAAATGTTATAAGGGAACCTGCTACTTTGTACGGTGATCCAAAAATAAAATACATTATTATAAATAAGTAAAATGAAAAAGGTAATTCACATGAGCCTTCTGAATCCACATTTTTTAACAATAAGAAAAACACATTCATTGGAATAATTTTTAAAGCATCCAGTGAAGGAAAGAGAGAGGGCAGACATTCCTTCCATTTCAAACATTTGTTCAGTATTTGCCTTGAAGTCAACACAGCTCTAGCTGGTTGACAGGGCAGTCAGCCCGGCTAATGATGGGTTTTCATTACCATAGGTATGCTTTTGCAATTTTCCTAGATTTCTGCTCCAGGGTCACATGGTAAGTCAATAGTAGTTATAAACCTCTCAGCGTTGTGATCAATACCCTTTGGCTGATGTAATCTAGACCTTTGCCATGATTTACAACAAAGGACAGTTTGGGCAGCCTCTGTTTTATTACCTTCAATTCACCAACTGAAATATTTCACTGGCTATGACTGAAGTTCTTTCCATTTTTGTGATAGATAGGGAATTAAGATAGTCCGGAAGAAAAAGGTCAGGTTTGACGAGGGAAACCAGCAGTAGGTGTTGTTTCCTCTGAGGTACAATGCCCTCATGCCTTTCCGTGTCACAGCATTATCTCATGTGTAGCTCCTGTAGTCATCTGGATGGAGAAGAATGCCCATGAAGTATTCCTTAGCTTCTCAACACATGATGTGCACCAAAACAACCCAGGGCATAAGTTACTCTGCCGGAACCAGAATAGTCAGTAACTACTCACTTGAGCGAAATAAAAATATTAACAATCTTTAAGCTGTGGGGGCTATGACTCTTATCATTGGCCCTCAAGCAAAATTCCTAGAATTTTATATGAATTGTTATTTTCCATGTCTTTTGTGGATCCCAGGTCTGAAGATTAAGCAAGAGAAAAAGGAAACCAGCCATTGACAGAGTGGCAGAGAGTAGTGAGAGCTTCAGAGAAACATGGTGGGCTGACGTCCTTCAGGGGTCCTGCCCTGGAACGAAAGTGCCACCACCTGGACACTGTTTTGTCACGCTTCCCATTTGCACACTCGCTTTCCTGTCTGTATGCTCAAGGATGAGAAAGAATCACAGTGTGGGATGAAGGTTCGCAGGTAAACATCTGTAAGGTCCTTTCAGAGCAATCACAGGCTACCTTTATGTGGGCTTTTGTTGTCCAAGACTAAAGATCACAGTAATATTCCAGTTACTCAGCAGCAGTGGAAATCAGCTGTTTTGCACGCTCATTTTCAGTCCTGAAACACTCTTGTGAGTTAAGAAGGACCAGTCGATTTGACAGCTGAGGAACTGAGTTTAGGGAAGAAGTTCAGTTCATGGCTAAGTCAGAGCTTGGTCCTATGGTCCAAGAGCCTACCATTTTTCTATTAACTGTGATGCTCCTTGAAAGACATTTTATGGATCTATGAAAAGCCAAGGTGTATTATTCCTATTGTTCCCTAGTCAAGTACTTGCTGTCTATCTTGTCCATTAAATTCTGTAGAGTAAGGACAGGTTTACATCCTCATTACCTAACAGCACCCGACATAGAAGCTGCCTGAGAAGTATTTGTTAACCTAGGTGACAGTCAATTTCTTTGCTATCATATTACTCTTATGTTTTGAAATAAATTGGGAAGGTGTCATCATCTGAACACTTGGAATATCTTTATTTACCATGAATAGAATCTTCCTTAAAGGTCAAAGAGTAAAAATATAATTGGTGTTTGGATCGTGAGATGAAAATACATTTCCATAATTAAATAGTCACAATATCAAACAAAGCTATGCAAAATGTCTTAGTTTTCCTTCTCTCTCTCTGTCTCTCTGTCTCTCTGTCTCTCTGTCTCTCTCTCTCTCTCTCTCTCGTGTGCCCGTGCATGTTTTGCATATGTGTGTGTACTTTGGTAAGTGTGCATGTGGAGGCCTGTGGTTGAGGTAGGGTGGCATCCATTAATCGCTCTCTATCTTCTTTCAGGGTTTCTATTCCTGTGATAAAGCATCACTTCCAAAGTTAGCTTGGGGAGGAACTTACAGCTACAAGTTACAGTCCCTCATCAAAGGACTAGGGTAGGATCTCAAGCAGGGTCAGAACCTGGAGGCCGAAGAGGCAGAAGCCATGGAGGAGTGTTGCAGACTGGTTTGCTCATGGCGTAATCAGTGTGGGTTCCTTTTCCTCCTCCATCTCCTGCTCTTCCTGCTCCTCTTCTTTTTTTCCTCTCCCCTTTTCCTTTTCTTCTTCTTCTTCTTCATTTTCTTCAACTTTTTATTGATTCTTTGTGAATTCATGTTATGTACCCCGATCACACTCATATCCCAGTCCCTCCACCCTTGCGACCTTCTCCCCAAAAGAAAAGTATCTCGATCTGGAAGCTGCAACGTTTCACAGTGTGTCACACAGTAAATCCTTTCCCCAAAGAGCTTTACTTGCAAATGTTCATTGCAGTGAGTCATTGGTTTGCTCCGAGGCCTCTGGCTTCTGCTCTACTATCAATACTGGATCCTCACCAGGATTCCTCTTGGATATCCTGTTGTCGTGTGTTGTGGAGACTTTAAGCTTTAGTGCTGCATGATATAAGCTTTAGAAGCTCATAGATGGGGTAGATGTTGGAATGGGACAACTTAAAGCCCTGGATGTGGGCCTGGGTGGTAGCTCAATTGGTCAGCCTGCCAGTTCTCCTTTGTTCAAGCCACTAGGGTCACCTCTCCCTTACTGCCCAGGTGCTAGACAGGAACAGCTCACCTACGTGCCACAGCTGGTGAGGGTGGGGACAGCTCAGAGCAGTCCTCAGATATCAACATGGCCCCAGGTAACAGCCCAGAGCATAGATGTCCACAGGGCCTTTGATGGTAACATGGGCCAGCGTCATCAGCACAGATCCCTGCTGCAGTTGCGACACAAATATAGACACGGCCATTGGCAACTGCATGGGTCCAGACATCACTATGGCCTCAGGTGTCAGTGCAGGTTCCTCACATCAGGCTGTTCCTTACCAGTTCATCTCCAGTCCTGTCTCTCTTCAGAGTGCACAAACTGCTCTGCTTCTTTCTTTCCATGATATTCTTGCTCATTGTATTGGCTCCTCCACCAGTGCATGGCATGCAAGGCAGGTCTCTGTCAGTTTGTCTTCTTATACCACAGGGATCCAGGGTGGGGCACTCTTCTCAGTAGTTTGGGACCACCCATATGAATCACTAATTAGAAAAACGTACCAGTCTTTCCCACAGGCCATCCTGGTAGGGGCATCTTCTCAGTTGACATTCCCTCCTCCCAGATGAATCTAGCTTGTCTTTAGTTGAGATAAAACTAGCCAGCATACTTCCTATATAACTTTTTGAAGCAGAATTTCCATTATTAAGACCCTGCTTATTCTGGAGATCCCCTTTCAGAAGTTGGAATTAGAGGCTGGTGGCCATGATTACCTGTCATTTCTGTGGGTTCTCAGGATCTGAACTCCAGTCTTCATGCTTGTGCGACAAGCGTTTTAACCACTAAGGCATCTTCTAGCCCATATTATTATTATTATTATTATTATTATTATTTATTTATTTTTTTTTTGCTGTCTAGTTTTATGTCAACTTGACACAAGCTAGAGTCTATTTAAAGGAGCCTCAGTTGAGAAAATATCCCCACCAGTCTTGCCTGTGTGCAAGCCTAAGACTGAGGTGTATTTTCTTGATTGATGATTGATGTAGGAGGCCACTCATTGTGGGCAGTGTTACCTCTGGGTGGGTGGTCTGAGAGCTTCATGAAAGCAAGTTCATGTACGCCATGTAGAGCGGCCAGGAAGCAGCCCTCTCCACGGCCTCTGGTTCTGCTCCTGCCTTTAGGTTCCTGCTCTGATTGCCTGCCCTGACTTCCCTGGAAGATGGACAGTGATGTGTAACTGTAAGCTAAAGTCAATTCTTTCCTCCACAGATTGCTTTTGGTCGTGATGTTTTGTCACAGTAACAGAAACCCTAACTAAGATGATCTCTTTCCTCAGAAGGTTCCTAACCACATGTCCTGTGTTGGTGTTCACCAAATGTCACAGGAGATGCATAGCGAAGAACTTTTCCTGCTGGTTTAAAGTGGCTGGCGGGAAATGAAACAGCAAGCTCAGTTCAGTAACGGTAAGGGTCCAAATACTAGGGATATGAAGATGACAGGAGCCTCTCTTCCAAAGACAGAAGACTGAACTTTGTGTAAGACAGCATCTCCTGGCTGTGTACAGGAACTAACAAATTAGCCTCCCCCCACTGTATTTTATTAACAACAGCACAAACTTGGATTTTTAAAGAATCAGATATCCCCCAAAGTGCTACTCAATTCTTAGATGGTGGACTTCTCATCTTTGAACCCCTTTTTCGTTTTTGAGAATATAGAGATGAGCTGATTGTAGCTTCTCTGATAGTCAAAGGCCCCACAGGGTGGGTACATGTGTACATCAAAAGGGGGATTTTGAGGAGGCAAAAAGACATCTCTTTCCAATTGCACTTGTGTATCCAGCTTTCTTTCTGGCAACTGCACTGAAGTTCCTTTGCCTCAGCTTCTGGCCCATGGATACTCTCTTGCTGGAGAAGAACTCCAAATTAAAACGAAACTAAGGACGATAGCAGGGGAAAGGTTGTCAGAAAAATGCAGGGAATTAAAAACTCAGGACAAACCACCCTTGGCAACACAGAGACTTCCAGAGAGTCAGGCATGCAAATCTATGTCGCTACTGCCCATCCATTAAGGAATCAGCATCTGGGCCACGGAGCCAGGTGAAATCAATCCTAGGCTTCCTCTGTCATTATGTAAATGAGGTAGGTAATCAAGCATGACCAGCTACAGTCAACTCACAGTATACAAGATGTTACGTCATTTTATTTTCACTGTATGATTTACCAGAACAATTATTAACACACGGAGTACCATTCAGCTCAAGTGCAGGTAAAGGCAGTGACAAGTATCTTAGGAGAATGACTTCCTCTCACAGTCTGTCCAGACGCATTGCCCTAGGAAGGTTCATAAATAGGAAACATGATGTTCACATTACAGCTTTCTGGGGCATGTATATACAGGTATGGGTGTCTCCCACAGCTCTTTCTGTTCCTGGTGCCATTTTCTGTTCATTCTCTTGGCCTCGTAATGGCAGTCAACTCTTTCTGCAGAGCAGATCATGTTTTGCTGTCAGCCATTGACAGTGCTCTGTGAACTGGCACTACTCTTCATAGTTACGAAGCGGTAACATCTGAATTGAAATAAATCTCGACTACAGTTCCTTATGGGTTCTGATATGTTCCACCACCATCAAAGACCTGTTGATTGCCATCGTTTTCCTGCAACAACAGCCAAATTCAACTATTGGGTCTCAGCAGAGCACACCCATGTCATAGCTTGCTCTATTAACCCTTGGCTCCAAGTCCCGGTGACGTAATGAGGGTGGAGTGTACTGGCAATCAGTACACTTCCTTATCACAACTTACAGCCATTTAAAAAAAAAAATCAGGCTGCTGCCGAACCCAGTCTCACATACCTCCCATACTTCTGCGGCCTAACAAAAATTTTCATACATCATTAAAAAATAAACATTTCTATAAAAATATAATACTTTCAATGTTTACACGGACAAAACCAGCTAGAGCAACCTAAGCCACATGCACTATACAGTAGTAAGCACAAAATTCCACAGAGCAGAACACATCCAAAGCCCTGTCCAGAGTAACTATTCATCCAAGATTTTCAATTGGCCTTTTGTTGGTTTCTAAAATATGCTTTTGTTTAACCTAAAATATGCCCTAATGCAAAAAAAAAATGAGACTTCCCCAAAGTGTTGGATTCAATTGTTTTAGGTGAGAAGGCTCCTCCTGAAAAACAGTATATATTTCTTGTCCATTGACCCTTTCTTTGTTCTACACATTAGCAGTGACTGGGAATAGTGAACTCTTCATTCAGTCTTATTGGCCTTTAAAAACATACTGAGTTGCCTCTAAAAAGATTTACCACCACAAGTTACTTATTCTCAAAGTTGCCATTAAAAAACAGATAAAAATTTTTAATGTTCACATTCATTAGATCAGAACAAAATCCTCCTCAAAGAGTTGAATGTTTGTTCGCTAAGACAGACACTGTAACCCATGCTGGCCTGTAAATCATTAGGTAGCCAAGGTTGGTTTCAAACTTGTGGAAGTCTGCCTCCCTCAGCTTCCCAAATGCTGGGATTGTAGGTGTGAGCCAACACTCCTCGCTAAACAGCTGAGTTTTAAATGACAAATATTTTACTGTAACAAAGTTATTTCTTGAAAAAATCTCCCTATTGTCATCTATGTACAATACATAAATCCCTGATAATTTATAAACACACCTCATGTCATGCTATTTTGAAAATAAGTGCATTGTCTGTGGCTATTCCTCCAACCAAAGGAATGTGTATATAAATGTTTAAACGGGAATGTTTGCCTGATGGGTAGACAATATCAGAAATGGAAAATGTTCATGACCACAACACAACAAAAATATTTTTAAAATACTGGAATTCCAACAAGCAGCCTGCTGGGACCGCCACATTTAACTTGAGCGAGGCCATCTCTTCTGCGTTTTCTATGAGAAATCTTCAAAGTTCATTGTATCTGTATCCATATATATATACAAAAAAAAAACCTGATTTTTAAAACCTTCAAGCCAGAACTGAGATTTAGAACTCCACTGAGACAGGAGTGCTGTCATAGCTGCAGGCGGCCGTTGGTCCCCAGCCTGTGGGGAGCACGATTCTGTTTCCAATGCACTGTCAGATGAGAAATCCCTTAGAATCCGGGAATTTGAAACAGCAAGTCAGTGTCTCATTGTGCTGCAGTTATGGCCAAAGCAAACAAAAACAAGAAAAACAAAACAACAACAACAACAACAAGAAATGTTGGGTGACCTTCCAAAGGCCAGGCAGTGAGAACTGTTGAAGAAGGTATAGACTGGTTTAGGCCAGTACTGTTTCTTAGAAGGGGGCTGGCGGGCCTCTTATCCGTCATGTGTTCGCTTCACCGTCAATGTTGTCTTGGGATGGCAACAGAGAAGGATATGGAGCAACACATTTTACATTCACATAAGTAGCGTTCACATGGACGTAGTGCTCCCCAATGAAAGTGGAGAAGATTGAGGATATCCTGGAGACCAGTTCAGAAAATGATGGGCGCATTTCTGCTTTGGGGTGCCAGCATTTTAGCATCACTTCATACCTGTTTCAGAAAGAAATTCTGTGAGAGACACAACGGCAAGTACTTATGTACAAGTCATAAGCTTCAGACATACACAAGACCCTACCAGACAGTCTACTTACAAGGCGTCTGGACAGTACTCTGGTTGCAAGAGTCTTCTGCCTTGCAACAGGTAGATAGTGATATCAAATGTGTTCACATCAGGATAAGGAGGGGCTCCTCTCGTCATGAGCTCCCAGAGAAGCACACCGAAGGACCACTAATAAAACAAGAGAGAGGAGAAGTCAGGTGAGCAAAGTGTTAACCACACTACTATGAAGGGAAAATCAGTAGCTCTCTGCAATTAATCCTTGCTTGACATACTTAGCACAGTTTCTATTGAGGGGGAAAATTTCTCTAAAGAGAACTAGTAAGCTATACATTTCATGGCCTGTTTAAACCAGAATGAGATAAGGCTTAGATTACAAGAATTATAGTTTTCAAAAAGAATGTGTGAAGTCTACAGGATGTTTAAGATTTAATAAGTGGTTAGTGGAGTACATTTTCTGAGTTCTTTCTTAAAGGGCCAAATTACCAACATGTTCCTATCTTCCCCTTCAATAGCTTTGCCACAACTTTAGATTTTTATAGATAAAAGTGACCTCCAAGAATTAAAAAAAAAACGAATTAAAAAAATTCCTGTTTATATATGTTTGCGTGTCTGTGTGAGTATATTCGCGCCATGTGGAAAAAGATGCCCACAGAACTGACATGGGTCGTTGTGGGCTGCCCAATATGGGTGTTGTGAACAGAACGTAGGTCCTCTGTGAGAGCAATCAGTACTCTTAACTGCTGAGCCATCTCCAGTTTTAAGGATCCAAGTCCTCTCCTGGCCTCTGCAGGCACAGGCACACATGCAGGCAAAACATCAAAATACAAACATTTAAAGAGACAGGAACTGGAAGCATATCTAGGGACGGAGAGCTTGCTGTGAAAGCATAAGGACCAGAGTTCTTATTACTAGCCCTACAAAGGGAGGAGCAGGCTTAGCAGTCTGTCTGTAATCTCAGACTTTGAGAGGTAGACACAGGGGATCCCTAGGGCAAACTAGCTAAACAGAGAACTCAGGCTCAGGAGACCTTGCTTCAGTAAACACAATGGAGAGAGACTGAGGAAAACATAAGTATCAACCTCTGACCTCCACAAACACACTGTCATGTGCATATGAGCTTACATACCCACACCCACACCCACAAACACACACACGAATGCATGTACAGAGAGGCACATACGTCAAACAAACGTGAACATGCAAAAAGGGGGAGAAATGTAAACATATCTAAATGTTCATGTTAAAGTTCCAAATCAGTGTAAGTAAAAAAAAAAAAAAACAAAAAAAAACCTGTATTAAATGCATAACTAATCCAATTGTTAGGCAACAGTTTTCTATTGAAAACTAATTTTAATAAATCTGAAAATGCTAAAGTGCCAGATTAATGTGGAACAGCTGTATCAGTATTTTACTGGGAGACCAGAGAGGCATGGAGGGGCTAAGGGTTGCTAAAATCCCCTGATGTATCTGAGTTCACACTGGCATACACATTTAAAGAGTTCTTGACCCTCGGGTCTGGCTGTGTCGATTGGACTTCACAGATATGCATTCTCTTGATTTAAAGCTCCCTACTCAAAATAGCACAGGTCATGCATATCATTCCTCCCACCCCACCCCCACGGGACATGCGAAAACCTTGACAAGTCACCCTGTGCAGAGGACTCAGAACAATAGACTTTGGTAGGCAGCATTTCTAGGTCATTTCCATACAAAAGAGCCTATGGGAAGGTCAAGAGGCCGGTGTGTGTGTGTGTGTGTGTGTGTGTGTGTGTGTGTGTGTGTGTGTGTGTGTGTGTAAGAAACAGAATCTATACCAAAAGGAAGTTAGAATCAAATATAGCTCAGAATATTTAGCAAAAAGAGAAATATATGTTTCTGAATCCTGAGACAGAAGAAAACAATGGAGCTCTGGGGTCAGCTCTCTAGTTGTCAGAGTGGCTGAAGTAATCATATCAATGGCTCTTTCCTTTGCCCACCTCTCCCTTTTTCAAATGATTTATTTGTGGTGTGTGTGTGTGTGTGTGTGTGTGTGTGTGTGTGTGTTTGTGTGCGCGCGCGCGCGCGTGCGCACGCATGCACCGTGGCCAGTATGTACAGGTCAGAGAAGAATTCCCAGAATTCAGTTCTCTCCTACCACCTTGTGGGGTCACGATGGGGAACAGACAGGTCATCAGGCCTGTGTGCAAGCACCTCTACCACCAAACCACTGTGCGAGCCCTCAAGAGCTCTCCTGCCCTCTTAGAAATGGGGGTACTGTCTCACTCTGGAGTCTACTTGGCCTTGAGTAGGCAGCAACCGTCCCACCTCTGCCTCCTGAGAGCTGTGCTATGAATATGAGTCACCCTGTCTGACTCGAGAGCCGTCAAGATCACTGACTACTCTGATCGAAGTAGGGAACACAAATCCTCTCCCGGGAGTGAGCTGGGTAGTCTCGCTCGCAACTCAGTCTCCTATTAAAGTTTCCATGTAACTCTCACTCTGGAAACTTACGGTGTAAAGGCTTAAGCTCTAGAACGTGAGTTAAAATTTAAGTCCACTGAACAAGTGTCGATTGACCTTTGATCCTGTACAAGTCGGTTACTGTCCAAGTTACCAGATAGGTCCCGGGGGCTGATTAAACAGTGTTAACAGTGTTGGGCAATAAGAACAGGACTGTAAGAGAGACTGATGATAGAGAAGCAGCACAGCTGTGGTGAGAAGTCAGAAAGATTACGGGAGGAGGGAAGGGAAAACAGATCTCGAGGAACAGGCAAAAACTGACTCAGGACTTCATGGCACCTGACTTCTGGATGGAGCGGTGTAGCAGCAAGAGTATGCACACGAAGCTAGGTATGGTGGCATATATCTCTAATTATAGGCCTGGGAAACGGAGGCAGGAGGATAATGAGTTTGAGGCCAGACTGAAGTGTTAGAGACCCTGTCTTAAGCCCTTATCTTCGTCCAAAAGGAAGAGATATTTCTAGTACTGGAGAAGTCACACTTCTAGCCTGTGGAGTAGGTGATGGGGAGACATGGTCACAACAACACTGTGTGTGTGTGTGTGGGGGGGGGTTTCAAAGGTTGAAAATGGGCCAGCCTGACCTGAAAGTGGCGAGATATGGTTGCCACATGCCTGGAGGCTGTGACCACAAAAGTGCTTAAGGCAAAAGGAGACGCTAGCGGTGACATGGCTGAGTTGGTAGAGTGCTTTCCTAGCATGCACAGAGCCCTGGGTTCCTGTCCCAGTATATTTAAAACCAGGAATGGTAGAGTATGCCTATCATTCTAGCACCCAGGAGGCAGAAGCAAGAGTATCAGAAGTCCAAGAACTTCCTCACCCACACCGTAAGTCTAGGACCAGTCTGGGCTACAGGACTAAGACTCTGCCCAAAATTTAAAAAAAAATGGAGAAGTTGGTTCACAAACCCTCAGATGGAGGATTCTGAATAAGAACAGGGAAGGGAGCTTCAGTAGGAGAAACATGTAAGCCTGTGGATCCTTCCCCCAAGCCTGATACCAGAAGGCCGTCCACCACACAGTGCAGTATGTGTGGGCATCACTTCCTACCCAACTTGTTTATTTAATCCTTAGAATGCTTTAATCACGAGCATAACCTTGAAGTGTGAATAACTTTGTAGGGGTGGTAAGGACAAGGAAGCCAGAGTTGTAAGAGGCTGATCAGATCCAGGGTCTGCAGTGGAGAAGGAGTAGAATGGAGAAAAAGGACTCTCGAATATCATACACCTTAGGCAGCGGCATCAGACAGGAGATGGAGGGACACAGCTTCCAGAAAGCACTGTCCTAGACTATAACAAAAACACTCGTCTGATGGCACACCTGTATCCAGAATACACAAATGACTCGAACAACTCAAACAGAAATGGAGGTAAGGTTTGATTAGACAGCTCATCAAAAAAGATACAAGGATGAAACCGGGCACATGGTGTGCTCAACATTGAGTAGTCATTAGAAAAATGTATATTAAGAAGAAAATATAGCTTTATTAGATTGGTTTAAACTTCCCAAATCTGACAAAGCCAACTGTGGTTGAGGATGCTGGATGACAAGAACTCACAGGGATCATCGGTGGGGAGAGAAAATGATACAGCCATTCTGTAAAACATTTGGCACTTTCTCAAACATTAGAACGTGCAGGCACCTATCTAAAATGAAACGAAAACATATTCACACAAACACGTTTATTAGGCAGGTGTCTTGGCGATTGTAATTATGTGTAGGTAACTTCCTACCAATAGACTCCTTCAACTGGTCAAGGAGGAGACAGAAGGCTGTGAAGAATAAAGAAAACTTCTTGGTTAAGAAAACCAGGAGGCCCAGTGTCTAGAAAGGGGGATTTCAAGGAAGAGCTGGGTCCTGTGGATGGTGGACGATACCTTCTGGGAAAAGAGGCAGAATGGGGACATAGAAAAGCCATCTGGATTGAACAAGCAAGAACACAAACTTTGGTGAAGAGCTTGTGCTAAGTGAGAGCCACTGGACGGGGCTGTCTGGGCATGAGTAACTCCATGGGAAGTGATCCCTATCAGATTTGAATGCACCCAAGAGTAGTTGGTGTGGCCAAACTGCACCTGGGCATTGGCTAAAAAGAGAACCTAATCAAACGCAGGCAAGTTTTTGCTCGTAGGATTCGAGATGCTTTCAATTTACTACATGCTCTTGGAAGCGTTCCATGTCAACGTTCAAAAGACTATGCTGCCTTTGAAATGAAACGGCATACAAATTATTCCATGCAATTAGTGACTGTCGGCCAATGCAGCATTGTGTGTGGCTTACCCTTCAGAGCACAGTGTCTTTTAGTGAGAGGGAGAGAGGAAGTGCACTGACATCTGCAGTTTCCCTTAAGTGTTTGTCTTAGTTTTCGTGGCTCTTGGGATAGACCTTTTCTTGTTGATGTCTACAGTTATAGAATTACCTGCATATCACTATATAATCGATGATGCTGAAAAATTCAACTAGGTCATAGGTGCCACTGCATCCCGGTCTTAGCCCACTCACAACACCCTAGAAAGTTCCCTCAGGCCCATTTGTAATCTGTCCCTAGTACTACTCTTAGCAACTGGCAACCACTGATCTGTTCTGGTTATAGTTCTACCGCTTTCTAGAAATTTCTCACAAGCGGAATCATTGAACATTTCATCATTTACGTCTGCTTCCTTTCACTTGACATAATTTCGGGAGTTTTATCTGCACTGCAGCATATGTCAGTCATTCTTGTATACTGCCAAATGGTTTTGCATTAGAGGGCCCACCTCTCTCTCTGTCTCTCTCTGTCTCTGTCTCTGTCTCTCTGTCTCTCTCTCTCTGTCTCTCTCTGTCTCCGTCTCTGTCTCTCTCTCTGTCTCTCTCTCTCTCTCTCTCTCTCTCTCTCTCTCTGTGTGTGTGTGTGTGTGTGTGTGTGTGTGTGTGTGTGTGTGTGTAAGGCCAGGGATCAGGGTCTACTCTGGGTATCTACCCACCTTATTTATATTTTGGATGTATGAGTATTTTGCCTGCACATATGTGTATCATGTGCTTGGTGAACACAGATGCCAGGAGAGCGTGCTGAGCCCCCTGAAACTTGATTTGTAGAAGGGTGTTAGCTGCTACAAAATGCTGGCAGGGCAGGAAATGCAGTTACCTGGCTGAGCTCTAAGCCCCATCACCTTTACTCTTTGGAAACGGGGATTCTCACTGAGCCTGGAGCACACCAATTTGAGTAGATGAGCCGGACATCAAGCCCCAGGCATGTTTCCCTGTCTTAGTCACCCCAGGGCTGGAGCCATGGATGCCTCGCCCAGCTTTTACCCGGGTGCTAGGGACACCCTCAGTGCTCATGCCTGCACGGCCAGTACTGTACTGACTGAGGCATCTCTATAGCTCTAGGTGCATCATATTTCACTTATCCATCCTCAGGTTGATGACTATTAGGACTGTTCCTGATTTGGGACAGTTATGAATAATACTACCGCCATCATTTACATGTAAACCTTTGTGTGAGCATGCTTTTCTCTTCATTATTAGCTAAGGAGTCGCATGTGTGTTTGGTGTAATGCCCATTCAGGTCTTTTGTCTAATTTTGCTGTTGAGTAGTTAAACCTCCTCCCCTCCTGTAAACACAGAGGTGGTCAAGTCTGAATGTGAGGATCAGTAAGCTCTCACCTTAGGCACTGCCCTGCCACCTTGGTTACAGTGTCCCTCTCTAACACGCATTTTCTTATACTTCTTCACTTCTTGTTTAGATAAACTTTCACTGTCAAAATCTCAGGCATTAGGCTCTACTTTGTGAGCTCGCTCTCCCTCTCTCTCTCCCTCCCTCCCTTTCTCCTTCCTCCTTCCTTCCTTCCTTCCTTCCTTCCTTCCTTCCTTCCTTCCTTCCTTCCTTCCTTCCTTTAATGGACCTCATAGCCCTAGAAGTCTCTTTACACTGCCATGGCTTGTGATTTACTCTTGAAAACCAATGGGTTAGTCACCTGGAATAAACGCCAGTATCTCTTCTTCCTCCTCCTCACAGGATCAGAAACTAGATGTGCACTGCTTCTTTGGTTTATCCATAGAGCCCGCTCCTCTCTGACTGACAAGGGAGGGAGCTAAGTTCTTTCTACCACCCTCAGTCTGTATCTCTTGTCATCTCTGCAGCTGCCGACCTTCCCTTTGGAAGGTCATAGCCTCCCTCCGGGAACATTTCCAGGATGACCTGGGTACGGGCAGCACAGATCTGTGGTTGTATCCTTAAGGGTAAAACATCAGATGCTTTTCTACCTAGACATTTCCCTTTTCCTGACTTGTGGCCTGTGAGTAAAACAGCCTACTTGGAGTTTCACGCAGCACTCACGTTCTGAGCATGCTCTGTGAAGTCCTTAGAGGCCAAGGCCAAGGCTTCTGGAATAGTGAGAAGCAGTGGACTTGCTGTTCCCCTCACCCACATTGCTTGTTACATGTTTCTCTTCCGCTGACTTCCATGTAGTCTCTCCTGGCTCTTCAGCCTCTCTGCCTCCCCGCTCTCCTTACTGTGTAGATTCTTTGAAATGATTTCCTCTGGACTCTCATACAAATATTACTAGTTTAGATTTCTGTGCGTGCCGCTGTTAGGAGATGGGGTCTTTAAGAGATTACCGGGACCTGGGCATATAGCCCAGTGTGGTGCTTCAGACTACAGGTATTTTTGAATAGACAAGAGAATTTCTGAATATAGTTTGGTACCCACTGGACAGTTAACTCCAGTTTTACACCTGCGATTGAAGATACCCTGCAGTTAGTGGTTTGGAATCTCTTAAAGATTTATTTATTTATTGAATATAAGTACACTGTAGTTGTCTTCAGACACACCGGAAGAAGGCATCAGATCCCATTACAGATGGTTGTGAGCCACCATGTGGTTGCTGGGATTTGAACTCAGGACCTCCGGAAGAGCAGTCAGTGCTCTTAACCACTGAGCCATCTCTCCAGCCCCTTGGAATCTCTTAAAAGAACATGTTACCCTGCAACTATGGGAGAGAAAGTACAGAATGAGAGACTTAGAAAGGATGGGTATACATTACCACGTCTGACTTGGTGGTGAACTTCTGCGTCTGCAGACTCTCTAAAGCCATCCACTTCACCGGTAGTTTCGCACCCGTTTTGTTGTGGACGCTATAATACTCTTTGTCGTACATGTCTCTGGCAAGACCGAAATCAGCAACCTTGACAGTGAATTTTTCATCCAACCTACAGGAGAAAAAAAATATTACTGACTGAAGTAGAATAATTTACAGCAGTGCTGAATGTCTGTATATTTTCAAAAGTGGTGTCGGTATTAGTGATCCATAATTTCCCCTGGCCTATTGACTAATGCTAAATTACAGTGGGATTCCTGAATAAAAATGCCTGACATTTACATTACAAATTCCACTGGCTGAAGAGAGCTGTGATGAATGACATGGCATTTGCTATGGTGTGGGTTTGCAGAAAAGGTAAAGGTGGATTCTACCTAGCTTTTCTTGGTGGCAAAATAAACAGGGCACCAGACCTATACCCTGCCTGACCTATATCAGCAGTCTTCGCTTGCTACCTTACTTCCTCTATGTTTCATGGGATGAAGACCATATGGGTGCTATCTTATTATTTTTTTGCTCTAAAATGGGCCAGCCAGCACATAAAACTCCGTATCAGTGAGGTAGTGAGATAGAAGGCAAAGCACTCAAGAAAACTGTCATGTTTAAAAAAAAGCAACAACACAACATCCATGGGCAAACACTTTGCGCGAACCAAGACGGTGTATCTGTATCCCTTGTTTAACGTACTTTTATGATGTTGCCCCGAGCAAAACCTAGGTAGAGCATGAATAGCATAGGTCTTTGATTCACACATATTGCAAGCCATGAATCAGTGCTCTGCAAGGGAAAGCCGGGATTCAATTATAAACTGTTGACTGTTGTTGTTACACAGCCGGGCAGCCAGACACAAATAAAAGTTCTTTGTATATCCATTCCCGAAGACCATTTTTGGTAACGCTTCTGCAGGCTGCTTTCAAAGCTGCCGTTACAGTGCGCTGGTATTCTCGCTACCAGCTTTCCCTTTTCACTGTCAAATGCTGGAGATCAAATTCTCTCTCCCAATCACTAATTCAGTGTGAAACCACAACACTGGAGACTGTTGGTGGGAAGGACCAAGGAACTGGAGTACAGAGCAGCTGTTTGAGGTCCCCCGTGGAGCAACCTTTTAAACGCTTTGTTTGATAAAACTAAAAGCCCCACCTACACCCCAGGGGCTTACAGATTCACTCCAAATAGTCAAGGAAATACAGATTTTTTTTTTCCTGCTTCGAAGAGAGAAAACGTCCTCACTAGCACAGTAGTGAGGAAACGCTTCACTTGCACCTCAGGAATGGAGGCATTCTCATACTTACATGCAGTTTCTTGCAGCTAAATCTCTGTGGACAAACTTTTTGCTGGCAAGATATTTCATGCCTTTGGCTACTTGAAGACCGAATCCTATAAGATCTTTCACAGTTGGGTTCTGCAATCAAAGACAGTCGAAAAGGATAAACTAAGCACTCAGTGTTCTAACAGTGAGCTCAGAACGCTGCCATGTTTATATGACCTATCTTGTCTCAAATAATAACTCATGCCCCACGGAGAACCACAACTATTTGTTAAGTAGTACTGTATACAAAGTACTGGACTACATATTTTCTATAAATTTTGGTTGTTTTGTACACACTTCTGCTTGGGGGGGCGGGTTGCAGGCTCTGTTTTCCAGATGGGGAAACACGGACGCTTTGAAAGGCAGGTTTTATTATTCCATGTGTCTGATGAGACGGAATTGATCAGGAGATAATTCTTGTTGAAAAGACAGTTTGCTTCTTACAGTTTCCAAATACAAAGCGGTATGGCACACCACACACGCAGGGCTGTGTTGGAAAGTATCCGAGATAGTCAGGAGGCAGGAGAGGAAAGCAAGGGAGAGACACTTTATTGTAGTTTCCTTTCCTTTCGAAGGTGCAGGACAAAGGCAGCCTTGGCTCTTTTAAATACTCCCAGCAGGGCTGTTCTAGGGGTCTCATGCCTGGTCCTAGTGTGATTAGGATGGGTACACAGTAGGTTAGAGTATGAGAGCCAGATGTAGAGGTAGCTGAGGCATGGGTTGGTTCGCACATGAAAGATACACTCTAAAGGCAGCAATGATCTAGACGTCAAAGCATCGGGAACTTGGTGAATGTAGGCTGATCACAGAAACAAGCCAAACCACTCCTGAGGACAAGTGAAATTCACCAAAGTCTGTTGGAAGCTCACCATAACTAATGCACCAGCTTGCCCATCATCCAGCCGTCCTGGACCAACACAGAGAACAGTGCATGCTGTTCTCTACAAGTGCCACCCCCAAGACTGCACAGGCAGAGGAAAGGCTTCAGTGACTGTAAGACTGGACTCTGAAGTTACAGATCTCACTGTGGCTGACAGCCCTGAGAAGGGTCTTACTGTCCAGAACGGGCTGTCTCTCCTTCAGCAGCTACCATGGAGCTTCTGAACAGAATATTCCAGTGAGAACATAGACAGAAGGGCTGCAGATCCTGCTAGTAAACCTAGCCTATGAACAGGCTACATCTTGTAGATTAGCCATTCCCTTAGGACATACGTGTTAGGCACCAGTAACCACTCTGTAGGTTTTAAGAGGCCTGCTTCTATTCTGTAACGGACAGTAGAACATCTCTCCCATGATTTAATCCTGGGAGGACAGTGACATATTTACACTGACTGACTCATCAGAGAGATGACAAGAATTAAAGGGAGACCTTTGCAACATTAATTCGAATTATCTGCAAACATTTCCACACCCGGAGGGTGTTTTATTCTTTTGGCTGAACAGAAACTATTTCCTTAATGTCCTAGAGCTTACTTAGCGTCATGTTTACACAGTCATTTTTGATGGAGACTCCCGTGGGGACCTGCACAGCAGTAGCCAAGCCTGAGGCCATCCAGTTTAGTTCTGGGAGCTCCTCATTCCGTTCTCCTCAGCCCTGGTCTGGCCAAAGTTCACTCTACTGTTATGTCCTGGTTTAAGTGTCGTAAAGAAAACCCGCACCCAGAAGAGGCGTGGTCCTCTTCTGTAACCATGAGCTCATCCATTGGACTAGCATTTATTAAGAGCCTATGTGCTGAGCACTGGACCCACAGGAGTAAACAATATAGGCGAAGTCCCTACCCTGTAAGCTCGTGTGTATGTGAACATACATATATATGGTTTCTGTTTATTGTCTAGTACAATAATATTTGGTGTCATATAGAGTAAGACACGCATATATACTCTAAATTGAGGATGGATGAAACATATCACAATACATTGTAACCCAAATTTTCTAAAACGTTATTTCAACACATGATCAACACCAGGAATTGTTAAAGGTCTATTCCTCTTCTTCTAAGACAGCCTCTGCCTATGGATGTTACAGAGAAGAAAGCATCGTATCTCAGCTGATTGGGCATTGGGCTAGATTGACAAGGAGCTTTTTCTAAGACCCCAATGCTTGTGTTGGAGCTGGAAAGATGGTTCAGGGGGTGAATGCTTGCTGTGTAAGCATGAGAACCTGAATGCAGATCCATGGAAAAGCCAAGTGTGATAACACGTCTCTAACTCCAGAACGGGCGTTGGCACAGGCAGATCTTAGGGCCTCACTAGCTGGCCGATTTAGGCAAAATGTCGAACTCCAGTTTTGGTGAGAGACCTTGTCTTAAAAGCTAAGGCAGAGAAAGAATTGAGGACGACATCCAGTGCCAGCCTTTGGCCTGCACAAGTACTCTGATAGGTCTCTGTGCAGAATCCCAATACACCCAAGGAGCAAGAGAGCAAGCAAACAGGCTGGAAAGATGACTCCATTGTTAAGGGCATCTGCTGCTCTTGCAGAGGACGTGGGCTTGTTTCTCTGCATACACATGGTAGCTCATAACTCTATCTGATTTAGAGAATTTGCGAGTCCATAAGCTTAGTAAAGTACTTACATGAGTCTCATTTCGAATGAAATTGCGAAGATCTCCGTGCTTCATATAGGGCAGAACCACCAGAGGGGACCCTTCACTCCGCAGGCAGATTCCCAAGAGTGAGAGAACATTGGGGTGGCTGAAATCTTTCATGATGATTCCCTCAGTCAGAAACTGGGATACTTCTTCTATATCTGTGATTCCTGAAAAATTCAATGTTGAGACTTTAGCCTCATCAGGGGACAATGACTACTTCTTCAAATTTAGAGAGCAAGAGCGAAAAAACGTTCAAACCAGCAGGTGTCGCTTGTCCGGATGCTTCAACCTTAGGGTGTTCTTTCTACAACATGCCTGAGTGAACGGCGTCTGCACCAGAAAGTTTGTTTGTTTGTCTGTTTTGTCTGTTTTTCCACTTTCCTTAGCTATCTTGAGGGTCATCTGAGAATCCTACAACTAAGAACTGATTAACAACAGAGAAGTATGAGGTCTTTTTTTAAAACATTTTTATTTATTATTACTGGGAGTGTGTGTGTGTGTGCATATGTGGGGCTTGGGGTGGGGAGCAGATGATTGTGAGCCACCCATGGTGGCTGCTGTGAACAAACTCCGAGTCCTCTGGAAGAGTAGCACGTCCTCTTAACTGCTGAGCCATTTCTCTAGCCATCTTTTAAGAATGAGCTTGGTAAGACATGGGGGTCTTCAGAAATGGAAATCTAAGTACTCAGGAGAATTATTCCTTTCACGCTTGGGGTTGAGGAAGATGGACAGTCGTGAAAATCATGACTAGATCAAAAGTCTGTGATCGAATGACTGGAAACCACTGAAGGGGAACCCAGCAAAGCTGTTGGGCCACTGTCTCTCTCTCTGGGACAGCGTCCCTTCTTCCTGGGTGTAAATAGGACCTCTTCTAGAAAGAGGGTCTTAGGAGTGGCCACCAGAGAATGGAAAGTCTTGGGGCCATGCAGCTCAAAGAACACGGAGGAAGAGGATGATGCTCAGAGAAATATTTCAAGGGATTATGCCTGGCTTTTGGGAAGAGGGGTTCTAGTTTCTATGATCTGCCTTGATGGGGAGAAGTTCTAATTTTTAAGACCTACTTCTATTTTCAGAAATAAAGGAGACCTGGGGTCAGAGAGGCAGGGGATTGTCAGAGGAGGCTTGTCAGATGTCTTTTAGTTCAAAGAACTAAGCAAACCAGAGCCCCATAGTGTAGGATATTGTTTCCTGAGCCTCGATGGTGTTATCCTGTGCAGTGGCATCAAGTCACCACTGACAACCTCACTTGTAAAACGGAGTTCAGGAAACAACTGGTCCATGCAGAAGCAGTCGCCTTATACAGACTCAAACCAACTAAGTGGGTTACATGTGTTTGTGTGCATGAGGTGTATTCACATGTGGGTATACGTGAGAGTGTGTGTGTGTGTGTGTGTGTGTGTGTGTGTGTGTACAAGGACCAAGAATGACATTCATTGTCTCTTTGCACCATTCCTTTGAGACAGGTTCTCTCACTGAGTTTGGATCAAGGCTGCTGGCCAGCAAGCTCCAGCAATCCTGTTTCCAAGCCCCACAGGTCTGGGGCTACAAACACTTGTGGACATGCTGGGTGTTTTTTATGTGAGTGCAGGGATCTGGGCAGTGGTCTTTATGCTTATTGCTGTCACTCACTGAGCCACCTCTCCAGACCCAGAATAGTTAGTTGTTCGTGTAGTTCTTCCTAATTACTTCTAGAAAGACACACTGAGGGCATGATAGCACAGCAATGAGGAGTTGACAGCATTAACGTAAGTTTCACGAGGATCTCTTTGGTGTTCCTAAGGATGCTGGCAGCCTTTTAGAAATATAATGCTGTCTATGGAAAGATGAGGGAGTGACTGACAACAGTAACCTCATGACAAGGACCGAAAAATGTCTCAGGGTTAAGACTGTTCTGAGTAAAAATGGCACCACTGCCAATTGGCATCAGGCCAATTTATTGATTGGTATAGTTAATCTACCACACGTTGCTACTGGACTCCATGCAGACTGTGCCTTGAATTATTTTGTAGTCAGGTATCCAACAAAATGAACCGTATAGAGCAATGTCATCATGGAGATTAGGTTGATGTTTGAAAGAGCTGAAGTAGCTCTGGTGTCAGAGTGCCTTGGAGGGAAACCTACCGTGTATAATTTAAAGTGTATTAGTTCTAATACAAATCTATATTATAATAGTTGGCAACCACTTTTTTCAGGTGGCTTCAAATTATAAAGTAGAAAATTACAAAGTAGGAAAGCAAATATGTGACAAAGACGGAACCGGGAATCCCTTCACGTGTAGAGTACGCTGGCTGGTTCAGGGTGTCAAATTTGTCCACAATCATGCCCCTGCATCAGGAAAGACTAAGTTTATGTTTATAAGCATACCTTGCTGTTTAAAGAGACTGCACTTGATCTTAAGATTTTTCTATGTAACAGCTAAATTTTTAAGGAATATTGCATTAAAAGGGGGCACGTGGTGTTTCCTTAGGACATTTATTTCCGTGGCATACCTCATTCTCTAAATGTGGGTAAATGAGGGATTACCATATTTAATGATTTGTCATTTTTCTGCCAGCACTTTCTTCCCCTGCTTGTATTATTCCAGTTATTACCTTTTCTTCTAAAATGGAAGTGCTGGTTCAAAAGAACAATTATAGTAGTGTCTCTGGGCAAAATGAGCCATTACTATGGTATGTGCCAATGCTTCCAATAGTTTCCATAAATGTCACTTGCAAAACAAATATTATAAGTCTAACATGGCTAAAAATGGTACTCGGTTCATGGAAGAGACTCACCGCTCCTTCTCCCTTACTTATTAGTTCTCCATGGGGTAATTTCAGAGGGGCTATCTCAGTAAGTGTTTAGACTAAACACATTCTCAGGATTAATTCCACAATTTCAGTAGCAGATGATTTTTTTTCCCCACAAGGAAAAGTGCAAACCGACACTTCATTACTTGCAAACCACCAATGTACTTTCCACTACTAAATGCAACTTACTATTCAAGGATTTCACAGCACAGTGAATTTTCTTTCCGTCACTGTCCAACAAAGTCCCATGATAGACACAGCCAAAATGCCCTATTGGAAAAGAGAACTGGCTAGAGTTAGGTGACACTGGCTTAGGCAGCAACTCTTTATCAAGCCTCTTTTTTTCCCCTGTGAGATAAAAGGTTACATTGCTTATGACACTTTGATTAATGATGCCACACTGTACGGTGCAAGTGTTAGATTTAAATACAGATGCAATGCATTTCTCTCCATGCTATAAGCAATGTGATTATTTAATATGTGGTGAAAATTGTAGGTACTATGGCTTCTTTTAAAGATTAATTTATTAAAACATCAAGTCACTGGGGGTGTCCCTGGGCATGATGATAGATAGCTTCTTCATGAAAGAGAGTTATTATTTTTAAGGATAAAATACTACTTAAGAAAACATGTAGATAATTTTATCCCATTGAATAAGTATAAAATGAGCCCTCTATAGTCTAGTAACTGATAATAAATAAGGTATTGTGGAGTAAGGATTTCCCCTGTTAGTCACTGGTTAATATGTAAGCCACGTTGGCAGGAGTCAAAGACAGTCTGCCCAGATGAGGCAGATTCGCTATGACTCACTTCATGCATTTCCCTCTGACTTTACCCACTCACTTCCCTAACGGTGGCCTTTCACCAGTGGCAGTAATTTCTCTCAGAGGTGCCAAATGCCCGAGAGCTGTGTAAGTCATTCAATTAATTCATGGAGTCCGGCTGTCCTGAGGGCTTAGTGTATGAGGGATGGGGCTACCCTCTGCGACACAAAGACGAACACAATGAAACCCAGGCTCTTGAGTGCTCACAATTTTCCATGGGTAACACATATAAACAAACAGTAGTTAATATTGATACAGCTTCTTAAGGACTGTGACTTTGGAGAAATAATCACCATCATGTTAACACCTTTCATGATTAAAAAAAAAAGTCCTGAT
Organism: Rattus rattus; assembly: GCF_011064425.1. Classification (NCBI taxonomy): domain Eukaryota; kingdom Metazoa; phylum Chordata; class Mammalia; order Rodentia; family Muridae; genus Rattus; species Rattus rattus. The sequence continues at coordinate 121,411,252 of NC_046159.1, forward strand.
TTTGCAACAGGTAGAGTGAGTATTGTCTTATAGGCAATTCCACGAGGCTCTTCCCAGGAACCTAGCAACAGCTTACGTCATCACCTTCCCCCAGGTATAAGGCTGGTGTATAAGAGGATTGCTCGCACCCCAGCTCTCTCTCTCTCTCTCCATCTTCTATTCACTCTTTCTCTCTGTTTCTGTCTCTGCCTGTCTCTCTGTCTCTCTCTCTTCCCTTTCTTTCTCTGTCCCCACTTGTTCCTGGTGGGCCTTCACCCAATATTAAAACTTCCTTTTACACTAGGTCTGTCACTTGGCATGGTTGTTCGGGGTGACACCTAGGGCACAGGCACAGGGAGGCAATGACAGCACTGTTTTACAAAACACGGCAGTGAGACTATAATTAGTGAGAGTATACATCCCCACTTGTGCCCTTTTCGGGAAGAAGCAACTTACAAACTCAGCTCTGGATGGTCAGAGGGAGCAGTGTTCATGCATCACCGCTCCGTCAGCTTCTCTTGCATCACGCTGGCAGATGCCTCTGGTAGAGCATTTAGCATAAGAGTGACCAGACGCCATTCCGTACTAAGTTAAAAAGGATTTTACAGTGGACTTTATCTCATGGCTTCTGGCTGGCTTCTCTTCCTGACAAATACTTCCTCCAATAGTGTTAAGGTTTGCGGTTATCGATGCTCCGGCTGGCTTATTGCAAATAGTCATTCTTTGTGTGAAGAAACCGGAGTGCATTGTGGCGATGATATATGTCGCCTCAGATCAGGGGAAGGCTATAAATCCCACGTATCCTGATGCTGTCCAGCAGGGGACAAGCCGTTATATACTACACTTTGCTACTGCTCTCAGAATAAAGGAAGATTGAAGGGATAAAGGAGTGAAAAAATTGGCATAGTTTTTTTTCCCAAGAAACTGTAGTTAGTGTGAGAAATATGAGGGAGAAATGGGGTTCTCTCCTGTGTTGGAGAAGACCCGGTTTCCACGCACAGGGCAGTCTCCGTGGATATGCCTTTTCAGGTCTGTATTTCTGTGGGACAGAACTCAAACACCTCATTATCAGGCTCTGTCAGGGGCCCTCAGCATTGTCTAAGTTCCTAATCTGCAAAACAGGAGATAAAAGGCTTACTGGAAAACTGTACTTAACAGAGAACTGAGTGGAAACACTTACCTCTTCCTATGACTTCATTGAAATGCACAATCAGGCTACTGGGTCCAATCACTACGTGCTGCACCGCTTGGACCAGCTCTGGATTTAGAGCGCTGAGGTCAATGTGAACAGTGTTTTGTAGTAATGGGCTGGATATATCAGAGTCTCCACTCGTCAGGATCGGGGACAGATCTGTCAGAGGATACTGCACTTGTCTGCAGGCTCCATTCTGAGAGGAGTTGGGAAACTGGTCTGCAAGATAAAGCAAATGGATGCAGCGGTGAAATCTTACTCACTGTGGTGTGCCTCTGGGTGGCAAAGGGGATTAATAGTGGATTTAACATTAACGCTATGCTAGTTACTGCATTCACTGAGGTTGGGAACACCCTTTGCAAAGAACGGTTGGAGAAAAATGGTAGTGAATCAGGAAAAGGCACACATACATACGTGTTTTAAGTGAGTAGTGTTAACAATAAACTCCTGTTTGTCCCATTGGTTTCCTTGGGTTTTTAATTTCTCTTCTTATTAATAACAAAAGGCAATGGCTGAAGTTCACTTTAAGACCTAGTCTTCCTCTAAGAATTGGAAGCAGAATAGACCTGCGATGCTTCTAGGTGAAAGCGCTAATTTTCACTAAGGGTGAGGGCCACACTCAGGAATACGCGGGCAGCAATATTGACTTAGGTAAGTTATTAAAAAGAAAAAGGAGGACATGAGATGGGGTGGGGAGGACAGAGTCAGGGAGAAGACTAAGGGTGAAATTGAGGAGGATACATTGTATGGAATTCCCAAAGGATGAACAAGAGTATTATGTTACCAAGTTAAAGAATAGAGGTCAGGAGCAGTGAGCATGGTTTAGCAATTGCCCAGTCCTGCAAATATCCAATTCAGACATTAAAAAAGTAAAAAAAGATGCCTTATGAGAGGACAACATATTAACGGAAACGATTAGTATTGTGGCAACTCCTGGACAAGGGATTATGTATAGAAAAATACATACAACCAATACAAGTTGAATATCCCTTTCAAAAATACTTGGGACCAGAGATCGTTCAGACTTTGAATTTTCTCAGAGTTTGAAATACTGTCATGGACTTTACTGGTTGATCATTCATCCCTGATCACACAATCTGAAATTTAAAATTGAAAATATAAAACTTTGAAGCCTGATACTTAGGTATCGTAGTTCTTAAAGGCTGGGGCTATGGCTCAGTGGGCAACAGCACTTAAGCATGAGGACTTGAGTTCAAACACCCTCCCACCCCCGCTAGCATATAAACAAACCAAAAAAGCATTGCAGAGCCAAGACAGTTGGATGCCAAGAGCTTCCAGCGAGCCTAGCACAAAAGGAGAGCATTAGGTTCAGTGACAGAGCCTGTCATAAGGCAACAAGGCCCAGACTGACAGCAAAGACTCCTGACATCTTGCTCTGGGCTTCATATGTAGGTACAAAGACATTGGGCTTCATATGTAGGTACAAAGACCATGCACAGACAGGCACACACCCACATGCTCTCTCTCTCACACACACACGTCACCGAGCTTTCAACTATTTTCTATTTCAACATTTTGGGTTATGGTTGTCAACTTGTACTTATATATCGTTAGAAGTAAATGAAACTACATTCTCAGGATTGAGAGTCTCCCACATTGTGGTGGTGGTGGTGGGGGTCACAGAGTGTTATGGCTGCTTAGAGGAGGCGGTTTGGATCTGTGCTAGGACTCCCTACCACTGTTCACTTCCCGCTGGAACACCACCCACGACAAAGATGGAGCATTAGAATCACAGCAACTGACTAGCAGTGTGTGTATGTGTGTATGCTCAGAGGAGAGTTCTGGGGGGTTGGCACTCTCCTTCTACCTTTACATGGGTTCCAGGCATCAAATTTAGCAGGCTTGTCAGCAATTACATCACTCCCCGAGCCCTCTAGCTTTCTCATTTAAAAAATTATTATAAATTATTATTATTATTATTATTATTATTATTATTATTAGGGTGTGTATCTCTCTGTCTCTCTGTCTCTGGCTCTGTCTCTCTGTGTGTGTGTGTGTGTGTGTGTGTGTGTGTGTGTGTTCGTGCAGTGTGAGGATTCCTCACTTGCCTAATGTGTCATCATGGCTAGGAAAACCAGTTTCTCCCTCCTGGCTTGCTTTCCAACTGCTCCTTGCTTCTTTTGCAGGGCAAAGAAGGCCATCCTGAGAGAACAATGAGAGAGTGCACATCCCAAACCTAACCAATAGCAACTGCAGAACTCTCTATAGCTGGGAGGAGTGTGTGTGTGTGTGTGTGTGTGTGTGTGTGTGTGTGTGTGTGTGTGTGTGTGTGTTTAGTGGAGACCCAGAATTCTCTATGACATTTCTGTGGGGTTATATCTGGGTGATCTAAACTGGCTTCGCTGTGTATTGGGCTACACAGAGGCTCAGGAGGAGCTCCCTTCAGGAGACCTTTGTTTTGCATCTTACAAAACTTTTTTCTCAGCCCCTGAGAATCTGCAGCCCTGAACTCTAGGTGCAAAGGAGAGCGAGGGTGAGGAAACAAGGTTAGAAAACCCTCATTTGACAGCTTGCTATTAAAGGCGGGGGGGAGGGAGCAGGTCTTCCTTTGCCCTTTCCCTACCCACCACTTGTGGGGGCCTCTTCGAAGTTCTAGAGTCTTCCTGGGAGGCTGCATTTGTTTGTTTGGAGCTACTGACTATTATGACTATAAAGGCCCTTCCAAAACTTTTCTGGAGATAGTTTTGAGATTCATTGTCTGGCCGAGTAAGTCTTATTAACCAAGAGAGCTACTGTGGAAAACACGAACCATGCCTAAGTGGAGTTAGAAATAGTCACGACATCATCAGCTTCCTTAAGGACTGGTTTTCTTGTTGGACTGCAAGCAAACAGTATTACTGTTGTTGCCATTGGGGACCACTTACCTAATCCACCTTTCACACCTCTCTCTCTCTCTCTCTCTCTCTCTCTCTCTCTCTCTCTCTCTCTCTCACACACACACACACACACACACACACACACACACACACACACACACACATACGATCAAGCAAGCGCTATGGTGTGTGTGCTTGTATGTGTTTATATTGTGTTTGTGCCAGAGGCCAATGCTTGGCGTCTTCCTCAGTCAGTCTCTATTTCTCTAGCTGAATTTGGAGCCTCTTGGCCAATGGACTCTGAGGCTGTGTGCCCTACACGCCCGGAACATGTGACTTTTATGTACGTTCTGCTGATACAAGCTCAGGTCCTCTTTCTTGGGCTGTAAGCATGTTATAGACCATCATCTCCCGAGCCCAGGAAAGCTCTGTGGAAAGCAGTTAGTTGCCAGCCTCAATAACTCCAGGTTAGAGCTATTAAACATGAGTACAGACTACTAATTTTATTTAAGGTTTAAAAGCATGCACCAAGCTTGATTTGTTCACATTCTTAAAGGGTTGGGTTTCTTTCTAACAGTGAGTGGAGTCATGTGGGGCATTCGATAACCTCTGGGAGGACCAACCTAAGTCTCAGGAAGGGCAACGAGCGGTGAGAAACTCGGAACGCTAAGTGTCTCGCTGCTTGGATGAGCAGCTTCTAACTTCTCAGTGTCCGAAACTGTCTGTGACTCACTTTATTTATCCGATGGTAGATATTTCAACAGGGAAGTGCTTGCACTTGACTCATGTCCTGTAACTTCTAAAGATAATGGCCCCGGTACAATACAGACATTTTGCTTTGTGCAAGACATGTTTAACTAAAACAATGTGAAATGCCCTGGCCAGCCTGACCATTTGTCGGCCTGGTGTTTTGCAAAGCAGACGATGTTGATGAACAGCAGAAGTGGAGGTTTTTCTTGGATAAGTCTCAAAATATATTCAAGTCACAGACGGCGGTAGGTAAAAGATAGGCTCATTGAGAATGTTTTAAACAAGATTACTAATGGCATAATTCAAAAGTTCCCCTCCCCCAAGATAGCATTTTAAAAATTATATTTAAATAAAAATATTTTATAACTGGAGTCTAGCTGAAGGGTTAAGGAGAGCTTCTCAGTGTCTTAGCATTGCTGATATTAAGTCACCTTGCTCAAATAATTCTAAAGTGAACCTTTCTGTGTGTGAGCAGAGAGCCTGCAGATGCTACAATTCCAATATGATACCTGCATGAGTTGGATTGTAAAGTGAAGGCCATGCAATTCTGCGTCAAGTTAAATGTTCCTTTGGCAGAGGTCAACACTTTCTTTTCCCTACTCGTATAAAAATATAAGGAAGGAGAAAAAAAAAGCAAAAAGCAAGAACAATGCCACAGCTCACAGAGGTCTATGTATAGATATTTCTCAGGATAGTAAACTGAATTATACCTTCTGGAAAAGTAGCTCTGTAGTCTACAGACTCATTTGAGACCATCTCTGTAGTTGGGCTTACACTTCGGGCACTTACAAGCCTATCCAAATGAGGAGTGTGTACTCTTGCGTCATAGCGAACTAATTCACTGCCCAGATCTTAAAACAGAGAGAAAGAGAGAGCTTGTTAAGACTTTGCTGTCACAGGCCCCAGGAGACTTTGACCCAGTGCCCAGAACTCACAGCCTTTTATGAATGCTTCTTAAACAACCCAATACATCTCCACGACAGTGCTGAACGTAAACACAACATCACTATGGTAGCTTCTTAGACAATAAACAAAATATGCACCTTTATGCTTTCTCTTTCTCAGCCACAGGAAGAGCCCGGATAATAATAAAACTACTACTGATATTGAGACCGCACCAATGATCAATCCTGCAAAATTCTGATCCGGTTGAACGATCACTTTTCCAAGGACAGTTGAAGAGACTGCTTGCTTCCACTAGAAATAAATAAGGAGGAAAGTCAGATTTTGGCCAAGGTTGATATAAAATATTCTATCTATGTGAGGATCAGTTTCTCTGGGCCCCAATTAGCACCTGATGGCTATTCTAGAAGGTACATTACGGCCTTCACACTAATCGAGAGTTTCCTCAATTCTTTCTTGGTGTGCAGATAATTAGGAAATACTGATTACCTAAAGCGTGACTTGGATAAACAAAAAATTTTTTTGATCTTGAGAAACTAAAGTATATACGAAGGGAAATGGATAATTCAAGTATTATGATACCATAGAAGTATGAATAAATAAAACTTATGTCCCATTTGAGAGGGTAGAATGCACAGCAGAAAATACTTCTCATAAGAGGAGAGACCATATTATTATAGGATAATGAAGCTCCATAGTCTCTTTATTTCCACTTTGACACACAGAAGAAATCTTGTGGCTTTCCCCAGCTCTGGCGCTTTGCGATTTTTAAAATTGATGGTCATTCTGAAATTTGAACCCTAGTTTCTACATCCGGTCTCAGATTTTGTAACTCTTTTGTATATTTCCATTTCTTAACATTTCCAGAAGACTTCAGGAATCCTTCAAAGCTACCGGTTTCTTGGGTAAGCATGGTATGCATGAAATAAGATATCGTTCAGCCATAAACTAGAATGAACCACAAAAAAGTATTTTCCAAGTCAAATGAGAGAGAGGCCAGAAGAAAACTATTGTATGATTTGACTGAGATGAAATACATAGGTCAGCAAATTCACAGAGGAAAAAAAGTAGATTAGAGGTAACAAGAGCTGCTGGGGAGGAGGGTGGGGAATTATTGCTTAGCTGGTTACGAAGCATCTGCTTGGGAAGGCTTCTGAGTTACAGAGCAGTGACGGTTATACACAGTATGAATATAATGCCTGCCCTTGAGTTGCCCATTTAATGTTATTAAGAAAGCAAACTTTATGATATATGTGTGTCACCCTGATTTAAAGAAATTACAATTTCAACATCCCAAGCCTACTGAACTGTATATTTCGAGTGGTAAATTGTATGGTACGTAAGTCTATACCAAAAATAAACGGTTGGAAAAGTAAAGAAACATTCTTGTTCTGGGTTATCTGGTTTAGCTGTGGACACGAAAGAAGGTAATGTACAACAGCCGAGTTTCCACCTTACTCTGCCAAGCGGATACGTCTCCTTTTATCTGTAGAGTTTCTATGCATTGTGATCACTGACGTGGGAAGGCCTCTTAGTGTGGTAAAAAGCGGGAGGAGGCACACTCTTGCACGCGCGCTGCTCCTTCTGAGAATGGCAGCAGGTTTTGGCAAGAGCGTGGCATGATGGGGAAGCGGTGCTGGTAAAACGCCTTTTGAGAATTACACTTTTGACCCAGGGGAAAGAGACGGTGTGATTAAAAACCTCCACATTTCTCAAATCACAGCTAGGAACCGAGGCTGAGCTGATGAGCTAGAGCCAGAGCAGAGATGAGCTTTAATGATTTATTTTAAGCCTCCTGGCGACATAATTGCAACGGCATCCTTATTTACATCATGAAAGGCTTGCGGGAACCCCACCTCTATATTTAGCTCGCCGCTGTTCTGCTTCAGCAGGTCACTGGGGACCGTACACAACAAAGCATCAGAATGCCAGTGGAGATTCTCGCAGCTCTTATTCCCGACTTTTAACACTTCACCTTTAACTGCTTCAGGGTCAATATCGTCTCCCTGGAAGGGAAAAAGAGAAATCAGAAATGAGAGGCCATCAACACTTCACAGGTCGGTAGGAGCGCTGGCAGGTCTAGAAGGAAGCCAAGTATACAGCCAGTACACATGGTGTTTTCCAAGAGATCTGACCCTTTCTGGTGCTCAGCTTCCTGGGAGATAGGCTGGCTGAGAGGGGGTGTGAGCATTTCAGGACACTGTCTAGGCAGGAAGGGTAAGGGGAGATTTTCCATCAGGTTCGATTTTAGAGAAAGGGAAGGGGACTACTGTTTGCCCCTTTATTTTGAAAACTGTCATGCACAATCATCTTAGTACTGACTTCATATAGAGTACGAGTACGGATGGACGGACGACGACAAAAAGGGAACGGCTTCTCGTTTAGCGGCTAAGCCTGCTGAATCCCTTAACACTACCTTCCGCAGTGACTGACTTTCGGGCTCGCATTGAACACTGGAAAATACCAAAGCCCAGGTCTCATCTTCAGAGACCCAAGGAACTGCCTGGTCGACACATTCCTTTAGCTGTTTGAGCTGGGCAGTTTCTCTTTATTCTTCTTAGTGGAACAATGCACATAAATAAATTCATTTCGACGAAATTCCCAGAAGATGCTGAATGACTTTCCATAGGATTTGAGAGCACAGTTGCATTATTTAGAATAATTACGTCGAATCTTGAGGTTTATTACACACTACCCAACTTGACATAGTTAACTTAAATCAACATCAGGAATGTTAAATGTTAAAAAAACAAAAAACAACAACAAAAAAACCCCCCAAAAACCAAAATCAACATTTTGTTCCAGAAACTAGGCATTAGTCTTGGGAAAGAAGTGCAAAATGTGAATATATTTGTTTTTCATATCAAGACTTATTGGGTAGTTATTTATTAAATACGTTGTTACTTGGAGGAGAGAACAATCAAAACCTATTACTATTTTTCTTATGGACAAGGAACAGGTCCTAACATTAGACAGCCCAGCAACTTTGTTTTACAAACTCTTCTTGATTGTGTCCACAAACTGCTTTTCCTTGCAGTGTCTCATAGATTTCAGGATGGGTAGGCCTGAGAGCATTCTAGAAGTGGGAACACCTGAGAGAGGGCACCTCTTTATATTTCTAAGGCTCTCCTGAAGAAACGAACACAGGCAAACCCTGTCCTTATTGTACTTCCAGAGCCGGTAGGAGCAAGCCATTGATCTAGGTCACCCACACAGGGTAATTCAACGGAGAAGCACATAAATCTCACGGGTCACTTTGGGACTTGAAATGACAACTTGTTGGTTAGGTCTAGAAAGGGCGCGGGAGCTCACTCACATATTGGAGGGAATTCAGCAAATGAGAGGGAAAAGGTATTAAAGGACCAGAAGGCTTGATTTATGAGAGACGCCCTAACATGGGCCTCGAGTGCTTAGATAATAGCTGAGGGTGGGGGAAGGGAGGACAATAATGCATGCCCTTCTCCAGGACTCATGGGTTCAGCCTCATGGTATCCTTGGAGACTCAGAGGAATTAACAACTAAAAGACTGAATTCATTTTTTTTTTATTCATAACCATCAAGGAGCACATGATGAGCACTGACTTATAGAATGTATGTTCCCAACAGCTCTGAGATGAAATGCCTTTAAAAGCTGAAATCAGATAGAAAAGCATACGAAGGCTAGACGGATCCCGGCAGCCCTAGCATCTGAGAGGAGGAACTGGTACCAAAGCGGGAAGAACAAAAATGGATGCAGTTCAAGCTTCGAATTCAAAGTTAATGTAGCTTTCTTGAGCCTTGGAAACGATTTTAATGATTAATTATAAACTATTTATTAAGTAGAAGCACACATTTACAAAGCTAGCTCAGTTCTGTAGGCACTGAAGTAACAATATACAGGATTCTAAATGAAATGGCATAAGCGAGAGAGAGCGTCAATCCTTTTTCTTTTGATTTTCTTTTTTTATTGGATATTTTATTTGTTTACGTTTCAGATGTTATCCCCTTTCCTGGTTTCCCTTCCTCAAACTCCCATCCCATCCCTCTCTCCCTGCTTCTATGAAGGTGTTCCCCCACCCACCAACCTACCCACTCCCACCTCACTGCCCTGTCATTCCTCTACACTGGAGCATGGAGCCTCCACAGAACCAATGGCCTCTCCTCCCACTGATGTCAGACAAGCCAGTCTTCTGCTACATATGCGGCTAGAGCCATGGGTCCCTCCACATGTACTCTTTGGTTGGTGGTTTAGTCCCTGGGAGCTCTGGGGGGGGGGGGCTGGTTGGTCGACAGTGTTGTTCTTCCTATGAGGAGAGCTTCTTTAGACACAAAGAGCAACTCAGAATTACAATGATGTCATTTTCTCCTGTAAAGACTTGGTATTTTGTGATTGTTGATTTACAGGAGGAGGACTAAGCTTCAAGAAGGGACTAAGTCACAAAACTTAGCAAATTCTATCTGATGCAAAATCTACTTCTCACCCAATGAATGGCAACTAGGAGGAAACAAAGACTTGTCAAATTTTAGATGTTTGAAGTAAGTTTAGAGTGGGGCTAGAAAGATGACTCAGCAGTTAAGACTGCTTACTACCCTTCCAGAGACCCTAAGTTCAATTCCCATCATTCTCCTGGCTTACAACATTGTAGCTCCAGGGGATCTACCCTCTTTTGGACTCCACAGGTACCTGGACTTACACCTGTAAGTGTTTAGAGCTATTTCCCTTAAATAAGTGTGCACGACCTATGTCATGTGATAAAAATTTCTCTACTATGAAGTATTTTTATATTCATTAAATGAAAGTGAATAGTTAGAAACACTGTAACTCAGGAAAGTTGCATGTAAGCTTTAGTACCACTGTTTGCTCCCCAGCGGACCCCAAGACAGTTAAGCTAATCTTTCTAAACCTGTTTATTTACTCATTAATAGGGAACAACAACTACTGGCCTCCTAACCTCAAAGGTCCACATAAGATTTTAATCGAAATTCCTTTATAAGCGTGAGTGCTATTGCTCATGGGACCCCACTGTGTACTCCCAAAGAGAAGCTTACTCTACAACACCTTTCACAGGCTCTCCCGCAGGCTCTCCCGGTGGACTTGGACTACTTCTAACATCTATAGGATTAAGAATGACTGGAATTTGGTGCTATTGGGGCTGGTCCCTCTGCATAGTCACCAGGTCAACTAGGTGCTGAGGCAGATTCCACAATTGGAGCTGAGAACTATCATGGTCCTCTTTAAATCAGGGATTCTTACAGGTACATCTGGTTCAGAAATGTGAACTCCTCCTGGCAGTCAACAACAAATTTCATAGTGTAATTTCTCCCATAGATGTAGCTTCCTTTGCTTTCTGACATTGTTTCACTCTATAGCCCATACTGGCCTAGAACCCCTTATTTTCCTATCCCAGCTAGCCATAATGGGGTTGCAAGCAGGCGCTATGGCCCCTAACTATCAGTCTCCACCTACTTCCCCGCAGGCTCCTCCCCCTTCTCCTCTTCTTTGTTATGTGCACGTGTGTGTTCTTTGGTGCACAAGCAGAGTCCACAAGGGCCACTGGGATCCTCTGGAGTTGAATTACAGTGATTGTGAGGCTTTGGCATGGGTGCTGGGAACCAATCCCTAACTGAGCTCTTCTGCAAGAGCAGTGTACAGTCTTAACCACTGGCCCGCCTTTCCAGCTCCCACTTTTTTGTTTAACATTTTTTGGTAGTATTATTGGTTAGGGCTAGGGTCTTGAGCATGCCGACAACCAAGCCACACTCAAGCACACAGCACTTTCATTAATGGAAGGCAAATTCCCTTTGCACTCATGTTTGAATGGCAGTGGAATAAGAACGAGAAATCCTTTTAACAAAAACACACTACTGGGTGTCCGAGAGAGGCAGAGGGATCAAAGCGATCAATTTTAGAAATTGATAAAGGATTAAATTTCTGCCACAGTTAGTAAGATCATATATTCCACTCATATTTCCTCCTAGACTTACATAAAATGGTATATAGGAAAAGGGTGAATTAGGACACTAAAACAATTGCTCTAAATTGTCCTGTCCCCACTGGAGCACAGCTTTGTGACACATAAGTGCTATAGGTTTGTTAGAGAGAATAAGTGAACTTTATATAGTGAAGAAAGGGAACTGTTTTGTGCCCATCTCTAGGGAACTTGGGCCATGTTGGAAATACCATTAGAATGATGTCAAGTCATGTTTTTCTTGGTCCAACAACTTTGTAAGACATTGAATAATGCCTGCTTAATTTATATAGAGAGGAGTTTCTCTTCTGTCCAACACTAGCTTTGAAAGGGGAGACAAAGAGTGTTCTTTCTAATCTGTCCATCGTAAACACAGGAACAGGAAAACAGTATTTTGGGGTGGCACAAAACTACTTGCACACCAACCTTTGTTTTCATCAAGAAAAACCAAATGGAATCTTCCAAACAGCAAACTGTTATTGTTGCAAGCAAAAGGTCACACTAGATTAGTTTTATTGGGGCAAAAAAGGAGAGAAGTGATAAAAAACCCTTTCTCTTTTTCCTAAAACCAATTAAAGAAGCAGATGAAAGAACTTTGGTGTGGCGAACATGCTGTTCAGTGAAGCAGGCTTCCATTTAATTTCATGCTGGGTTTACTTAATTATTGTACGAAATGCGAAGGCGAGGTTAGTGATAGTGAGTGTGAGTGTGGGCATGGGTTCCTTCAGAGATAAAAAAAAAATCACCCTGAAAAAGTGGAACTATTTCAGTGGCAGTGTCACTCGGATGGAGGTGACCCATGGTACAACATCCCACCTGAGCAGGGGCTACTCCACTGTTTGTGTGAGCTCAGGTAGTCATTCAGAAGTTCTTTCTGGAGAAAAGATTCTCAATGTCTCAAACAACAGTTTGTGAGGGTCGGATATTTTGCTATCTGAGTGGACTTTGAAAAGCTTGAATCTTGACCGTTTTGCTAGCTTTCTTATTATTTGAAGTAAAAGTGACTGAAGTAACAGAAGAGAGCTGATCTGAGCCCTTACTGCTTCTGGCTGGATCTTAGCGATCTTTACCTGCAGCAGGAAGGTGATCTGCTACTATGTGCTAAGTAGGCTCTGGAATAATATATTCCCAAGGCAGTGGTAATTCAGATTCATTTATAAGTCGGCTTAGATTCCACCACACCTATGAAATGGCCCAGTGGATATAAGATGAGTTAAATCCCCAAAGACCATGTGAAAAGCTGAATGCTGTTCCTTACATCCATGATCCCAGTACGCCTATGCCGCGGAGGTGGAGATAAGAGAGTTGCTTAGAAATTTATGGACCATCTAGCCTGGAGTGGCAGAATAAGAGTCTGCCTTGCTGTGAAATGTGGTCAAGAACCCATGGCCGGGGAGCTGACAGTTTCCATGGAGGCGAACCCACTACTATTATTTTGCTAAATAGTCATAAAACTCAAACTGTCCTCTAAATTCCTATCTGTAGGCTTGTAGATTAGCGTAGCCTTCAGACTTTGTCAGGGGACTTTGCGCATTGCATGGTGGTTAATACAGAAACCCAGACCTGGTCAAAGTGCAGAAAACCAGTGTTAGCTGAGTGCTAAGCCATGGATGGCACATACACATTCATTACCTTTTTCTCTCAAGCCTCAGGGACCATATCTTGGAAGAGGGGTGGCACGGTGGGGGGCGGGGGGTAGAAAGATTGTAAGAGTCAGAGGTTGGGGATGAGCAGTGCAAAGCCGTGTCTTCTGGCTGTTCATTCCAGTTTCAGGTCTGAACTGTTCGTTCAGGAACACACAGCTGTCTGCACACAACCTGTACATGAGCTCCCACTCCTAGCTAAGGAGTTGTTGCTATGCGTGGGAATTTTTGGAGGACAGAGTGTGTTTTCTGGTAAGTCAACTACAAGTGCATTCCAGTGGATGGCCCAGGTCTGTGAATATAATAAGGAAGATACAAACTGGATTTGGTAGGTTATTATTATTTTTTTAAAGAGGACATGAAATTGAGAAGGGGTGGGCAGTTATCTGGGAAGAGTTAGAGTGGGGAGTTGAATATGGACAAAGTACACCATGTGTCTATAAAATTCTCAAAGAGTACATATAGATAAGATAGAGAGGGGAGAGATTGTGTGTGTGTGTGTGTGTGTGTGTAGAGAGAGAGAGAGAGAGAGAGAGAGAGAGAGAGAGAGAGAGAGAGAGAGAGAGAGAGAGAGAGAGAGAGAGAAGGAAAAGAAGAAAAAACCAACTCTGAAAAGTTGACCTCTGGTCTTCAAATATTTGCCGTGACATGCCCGCCCCTCCCCTGCCCGGAACCGGCTACACACAGATGTAAAACTTCACATACTACAAGGAAACACAAAACTGCAGCTAACGCATTTACCACCACAGCCCTGACTGCTTGCCTTCCAATAAGCACGTGTAGGTGAAATCACATCGTCATGACAGCATCAGCAGGAGCCTGCTGGATAGATTTATGTTCAGCACGTGTTGCTTTTTAATGTACACACAAGGAAGCGGTCTTCAATGCTTCATTAAAAAGCAATGGATAAATACGCTTATCTTTTAGTCTTCTGCCAAAAAGATTTGTTTCCAGAGCTTTGATATTTGCTGATGTAGAATCAGATACATTGAGCAAATACAATGACTCTATTCACGTGGCTGTGAAGCCAACGGGGCCCTTCAAGTTCATTTAAGAGAGTATTTTAAGCAACTCTTACCTTAATTTCCACTACATTCTCATTGCCCATGGAGATCATTACTGGCTTTTCGAAAGGCTTAAACATAGGATCATGTACGTAAGTGAGATCAAAGTGTTTGGAAAGGATCCCGTCCAGCAGGAAGAAGGCTTTGGTCTTCAGGGGGAGTTGCAGGTCCAGCTGTTGCAGGGAAGGAGTGGTACAGCAGATGATCTCTGAACTCGAGCGATGTTGGCACGCCTACGGGAGACAGGGTTCCCACCGTCAGCAGCACACGGACGGCATCGCTACCGCTTGGCTATTTCACAACCTCAGAACCACAACTCAAGACACATCCGTTGTCAAAGATGTTCTGCATTTGACTTCCTAACGTCGAAGAACACGTTTTTGGGGCACACGATGGAAGTAAAAATTTCCGAACAACTGTTTGAGCTTTCACGGGCTGCGAATAAGCTACGATGATGTCGCGGCAGCTGGCTGTTCCCTCCCTCCATCATGTGATTTTCCTCAGCTCAACAAGGCACTTTCTTGGTGGAAATGCCATCTCATTTTGTAAAGCAGCTATGGGCCAACAGGGGCTGGACCTTGAGAACATAGACACCCTTGATTCAGATCCCGCTTTTAAGTTTTAGGAACTGAGGTAAAGGTATTACTCAGAAACTCAGTTTCCTTACTTAGTAAAGAAGACTTAAGTGTTCTTCTCGGTGTGGGAGGTTGCATGGCACAAAGCCAAGTTCCATGTGGTTAGCACCACATCTGAAAATGTCCATGCATTCTTAATAGTGTGTTTACTAGTAAGGGTTAGTTCTAAAATACAAAGTCAATCTCATCTAATAGTCCCTATATTTCCACAGGAAGGTGTCATGTTGTCCTTTTTTCCTGGGGGAGCAGGGTTTCTTTGTATAGCCCTTGCTGTCCTGGAACTCACTCTGTCGACCAGAATGGTCTAGAACTCAGTGATCTGACTGCCTCTGCCTCCCCAGTCCTGGGATTAAAGGTGTGCGCCATCACTGCCTGGCTCTATTTTTAGATAAAACAT